>NC_084576.2:35535000-35542500 GCF_033978685.3 Nerophis lumbriciformis
AGTGTGTTTTGGAGTATTGTAATATGTTGTGGTGTACTGTGTTTCTGTCAGAGTTTGTTGGTGACGAACCCCAAGATGCAGAGATGACGGCAGGCATTGAGCGAGAAAACATGATTTAATTAAACACTATGGCAAAAAAACAAACAAAAGGGTAACAACAAAAGGCGCGCACAAGGCGGAGAACAAACTTGGCTATGAACTAAAATAGCAAAAATGCTAACTGTGGACAAGAAACAAAAACACTTACTGTGACACGAGGGAAATATGACATGAGCAGAGTGAACAAAAGTAGACAAAGCTACAACGACAGGTAGTAGTGACGACAAGTATTAGCGACAATGACAATGACAATAATCCAGCAGTGACTGGAGGGCAGGACAGGTATAAATAGCAGCTGGCTGATTGACACCAGGTGTGGCCAGGTGCCAATCAGCCACAGCTGAGGGAACACAGCACTCAGGGAGACAAACAGGAAACAGAACCAAAACAAGAGCGCTGACAGGAAATACTACACACACACAGAGGAAAAACTAAAACACAACCAAACTGTCAGGGGTAAGCCTGACAGTTTCCTTCCTTTATCGCAGGGCTTTCATCCTAGGGGCGTATGTTGGTGTGTTTTCATCCTAGGGGCGTATGGTGGTGTGTTTTCATCCTAGGGGCGTATGGTGGTGTGTTTTCATCCTAGGGGCGTATGGTGGTGTGTTTTCATCCTAGGGGCGTATGGTGGTGTGTTTTCATCCTAGAGGCAAATGGTGGTGTGTTTTCATGCTAGGGGCGTATGGTGGTGTGTTTTCATCCTAGGGGCATATGGTGGTGTGTTTTCATCTTAGGGGTGTATAGTGGTGTGTTTTCATCCTAGGGGCGTATGGTGGTGTGTTTTCATCCTAGGGGCGTATGGTGGTGTGTTTTCATCCTAGAGGCAAATGGTGGTGTGTTTTCATCCCAGGGGCGTACGGTGGTGTGTTTTCATCCTAGAGGCAAATGGTGGTGTGTTTTCATCCTAGGGGCGTATGGTGGTGTGTTTTCATCCTAGGGGCGTATGGTGGTGTGTTTTCATCCTAGGGGCGTATAGTGGTGTGTTTTCATCCTAGGGGCGTACGGTGGTGTGTTTTCATCCTAGAGGCAAATGGTGGTGTGTTTTCATCCTAGGGGCGTATGGTGGTGTGTTTTCATCTTAGGGGTGTATAGTGGTGTGTTTTCATCCTAGGGGCGTATAGTGGTGTGTTTTCATCCTAGGGGCGTATGGTGGTGTGTTTTCATCCTAGGGGCGTATGGTGGTGTGTTTTCATCCTAGAGGCAAATGGTGGTGTGTTTTCATCCCAGGGGCGTACGGTGGTGTGTTTTCATCCTAGGGGCGTATGGTGGTGTGTTTTCATCCTAGAGGCAAATGGTGGTGTGTTTTCATCCTAGGGGCTTATGGTGGTGTGTTTTCATCCTAGGGGCGTATGTTGGTGTGTTTTCATCCTAGGGGCGTATGGTGGTGTGTTTTCATCCTAGGGGCGTATGGTGGTGTGTTTTCATCCTAGAGGCGTATAGTGGTGTGTTTTCATCCTAGGGGCGTATGGTGGTGTGTTTTCATCCTAGAGGCAAATGGTGGTGTGTTTTCATGCTAGGGGCGTATGGTGGTGTGTTTTCATCCTAGGGGCGTATGGTGGTGTGTTTTCATCTTAGGGGTGTATAGTGGTGTGTTTTCATCCTAGGGGCGTATAGTGGTGTGTTTTCATCCTAGGGGCGTATGGTGGTGTGTTTTCATCCTAGGGGCGTATGGTGGTGTGTTTTCATCCTAGAGGCAAATGGTGGTGTGTTTTCATCCTAGGGGCGTATGGTGGTGTGTTTTCATCCTAGGGGCGTATGTTGGTGTGTTTTCATCCTAGGGGCGTATGGTGGTGTGTTTTCATCCTAGGGGCGTATGGTGGTGTGTTTTCATCCTAGGGGCGTATAGTGGTGTGTTTTCATCCTAGGGGCGTATAGTGGTGTGTTTTCATCCTAGGGGCGTATAGTGGTGTGTTTCCATCCTAGGGGCGTATGGTAGTGTGTTTTCATCCTAGGGGCGTATAGTGGTGTGTTTTCATCCTAGGGGCGTATGGTGGTGTGTTTTCATCCTAGGGGCGTATGGTGATGTGTTTTCATCTTAGGGGTGTATAGTGGTGTGTTTTCATCCTAGGGGCGTATAGTGGTGTGTTTTCATCCTAGGGGCGTATGGTGGTGTGTTTTCATCCTAGGGGCGTATGGTGGTGTGTTTTCATCCTAGAGGCAAATGGTGGTGTGTTTTCATCCCAGGGGCGTACGGTGGTGTGTTTTCATCCTAGAGGCAAATGGTGGTGTGTTTTCATCCTAGGGGCGTATGGTGGTGTGTTTTCATCCTAGGGGCGTATGGTGGTGTGTTTTCATCCTAGGGGCGTATGTTGGTGTGTTTTCATCCTAGGGGCGTATGGTGGTGTGTTTTCATCCTAGGGGCGTATGGTGGTGTGTTTTCATCTTAGGGGTGTATAGTGGTGTGTTTTCATCCTAGGGGCGTATAGTGGTGTGTTTTCATCCTAGGGGCGTATGTTGGTGTGTTTTCATCCTAGGGGCGTATAGTGGTGTGTTTTCATCTTAGGGGTGTATAGTGGTGTGTTTTCATCCTAGGGGCGTATGGTGGTGTGTTTTCATCCTAGGGGCGTATGGTGGTGTGTTTTCATCTTAGGGGTGTATAGTGGTGTGTTTTCATCCTAGGGGCGTATGGTGGTGTGTTTTCATCCTAGGGGCGTATGGTGGTGTGTTTTCATCCTAGGGGCGTATGTTGGTGTGTTTTCATCCTAGGGGCGTATGGTGGTGTGTTTTCATCCTAGAGGCAAATGGTGGTGTGTTTTCATCCCAGGGGCGTACGGTGGTGTGTTTTCATCCTAGAGGCAAATGGTGGTGTGTTTTCATCCTAGGGGCGTAAGGTGGTGTGTTTTCATCCTAGGGGCGTATGGTGGTGTGTTTTCATCCTAGGGGCGTATGGTGGTGTGTTTTCATCCTAGGGGCGTATGGTGGTGTGTTTTCATCCTAGGGGCGTATGGTGGTGTGTTTTCATCCTAGAGGCGTATAGTGGTGTGTTTTCATCCTAGGGGCGTATGGTGGTGTGTTTTCATCCTAGAGGCAAATGGTGGTGTGTTTTCATGCTAGGGGCGTATGGTGGTGTGTTTTCATCCTAGGGGCGTATGGTGGTGTGTTTTCATCTTAGGGGTGTATAGTGGTGTGTTTTCATCCTAGGGGCGTATAGTGGTGTGTTTTCATCCTAGGGGCGTATGGTGGTGTGTTTTCATCCTAGGGGCGTATGGTGGTGTGTTTTCATCCTAGGGGCGTATGGTGGTGTGTTTTCATCCTAGGGGCGTATGGTGGTGTGTTTTCATCCTAGGGGCGTATGGTGGTGTGTTTTCATCCTAGAGGCGTATAGTGGTGTGTTTTCATCCTAGGGGCGTATGGTGGTGTGTTTTCATCCTAGAGGCAAATGGTGGTGTGTTTTCATGCTAGGGGCGTATGGTGGTGTGTTTTCATCCTAGGGGCGTATGGTGGTGTGTTTTCATCTTAGGGGTGTATAGTGGTGTGTTTTCATCCTAGGGGCGTATGGTGGTGTGTTTTCATCCTAGGGGCGTATGGTGGTGTGTTTTCATCCTAGAGGCAAATGGTGGTGTGTTTTCATCCCAGGGGCGTACGGTGGTGTGTTTTCATCCTAGAGGCAAATGGTGGTGTGTTTTCATCCTAGGGGCGTATGGTGGTGTGTTTTCATCCTAGGGGCGTATGGTGGTGTGTTTTCATCCTAGGGGCGTATGTTGGTGTGTTTTCATCCTAGGGGCGTATGGTGGTGTGTTTTCATCCTAGGGGCGTATGGTGGTGTGTTTTCATCCTAGGGGCGTATGGTGGTGTGTTTTCATCCTAGGGGCGTATGTTGGTGTGTTTTCATCCTAGGGGCGTATGGTGGTGTGTTTTCATCCTAGGGGCGTATGGTGGTGTGTTTTCATCCTAGGGGCGTATGGTGGTGTGTTTTCATCCTAGGGGCGTATGGTGGTGTGTTTTCATCCTAGGGGCGTATGGTGGTGTGTTTTCATCCTAGGGGCGTATGGTGGTGTGTTTTCATCCTAGAGGCGTATAGTGGTGTGTTTTCATCCTAGGGGCGTATGGTGGTGTGTTTTCATCCTAGAGGCAAATGGTGGTGTGTTTTCATGCTAGGGGCGTATGGTGGTGTGTTTTCATCCTAGGGGCGTATGGTGGTGTGTTTTCATCTTAGGGGTGTATAGTGGTGTGTTTTCATCCTAGGGGCGTATAGTGGTGTGTTTTCATCCTAGGGGCGTATGGTGGTGTGTTTTCATCCTAGGGGCGTATGGTGGTGTGTTTTCATCCTAGGGGCGTATGGTGGTGTGTTTTCATCCTAGGGGCGTATGGTGGTGTGTTTTCATCCTAGGGGCGTATGGTGGTGTGTTTTCATCCTAGAGGCGTATAGTGGTGTGTTTTCATCCTAGGGGCGTATGGTGGTGTGTTTTCATCCTAGAGGCAAATGGTGGTGTGTTTTCATGCTAGGGGCGTATGGTGGTGTGTTTTCATCCTAGGGGCGTATGGTGGTGTGTTTTCATCTTAGGGGTGTATAGTGGTGTGTTTTCATCCTAGGGGCGTATGGTGGTGTGTTTTCATCCTAGGGGCGTATGGTGGTGTGTTTTCATCCTAGAGGCAAATGGTGGTGTGTTTTCATCCCAGGGGCGTACGGTGGTGTGTTTTCATCCTAGAGGCAAATGGTGGTGTGTTTTCATCCTAGGGGCGTATGGTGGTGTGTTTTCATCCTAGGGGCGTATGGTGGTGTGTTTTCATCCTAGGGGCGTATAGTGGTGTGTTTTCATCCTAGGGGCGTATGGTGGTGTGTTTTCATCCTAGGGGCGTATGGTGGTGTGTTTTCATCCTAGGGGCGTATGTTGGTGTGTTTTCATCCTAGGGGCGTATGGTGGTGTGTTTTCATCCTAGGGGCGTATGGTGGTGTGTTTTCATCCTAGGGGCGTATGGTGGTGTGTTTTCATCCTAGGGGCGTATAGTGGTGTGTTTTCATCCTAGGAGCGTATGGTGGTGTGTTTTCATCCTAGGGGCGTATGGTGGTGTGTTTTCATCCTAGGGACGTATGGTGGTGTGTTTTCATCCTAGGGGCGTATGGTGGTGTGTTTTCATCCTAGGGGCGTATGTTGGTGTGTTTTCATCCTAGGGGCGTATGGTGGTGTGTTTTCATCCTAGGGGCGTATGGTGGTGTGTTTTCATCCTAGGGGCGTATGGTGGTGTGTTTTCATCCTAGGGGCGTATGGTGGTGTGTTTTCATCCTAGGGGCGTATAGTGGTGTGTTTTCATCCTAGGGGCGTATGGTGGTGTGTTTTCATCCTAGGGGTGTATGGTGGTGTGTTTTCATCCTAGGGGCGTATGGTGGTGTGTTTTCATCCTAGGGGCGTATGTTGGTGTGTTTTCATCCTAGGGGCGTATAGTGGTGTGTTTTCATCTTAGGGGTGTATAGTGGTGTGTTTTCATCCTAGGGGCGTATGGTGGTGTGTTTTCATCCTAGGGGCGTATGGTGGTGTGTTTTCATCCTAGGGGCGTATGTTGGTGTGTTTTCATCCTAGGGGCGTATGGTGGTGTGTTTTCATCTTAGGGGTGTATAGTGGTGTGTTTTCATCCTAGGAGCGTATGGTGGTGTGTTTTCATCCTAGGGGCGTATAGTGGTGTGTTTTCATCCTAGGGGCGTAGAGTGGTGAGTTTTCATCCTAGGAGCGTATAGTGGTGTGTTTTCATCTTAGGGGCGTATGGTGGTGTGTTTTCATCCTAGGGGCGTATGGTGGTGAGTTTTCATCCTAGGAGCGTATAGTGGTGTGTTTTCATCTTAGGGGCGTATGGTGGTGTGTTTTCATCCTAGGGGCGTATGGTGGTGTGTTTTCATCCTAGGGGCGTATAGTGGTGTGTTTTTATCTTAGGGGCGTATAGTGGTGTGTTTTCCACCAGGGACTGCTTTAACCTATGCATTATTTTCACAGACTGGCTTTCTACGAGTGGTAGACAAAAACAGCATATGAACATTTGATATGTGCATTGTCCCGTGTACTATAAGGGAGGAGTTGTAATATACATCTATAAACAATGTGTTTATTAATGTACTATAACAAAGGAGTTGTAACATACATCTATAAACAATATATGTTTAATAATGTACTATAAGGAAGGAGTTGTAATATACATCTATAAACAATATGTGTTTAATAATGTACTATAACAAAGGAGTTGTAATATAAATATATTTACAATCTGTGTTTATTAATGTACTATAACAAAGGAGTTGTAATATACATCTATTAACAATCTTATTGGTGTGTTTAGTTGGACAGGCCAAGTAGTGTACAGTGTTTTAGTACAGTGTTGTAGTGTACAATGTTGTAGTACAGTGTTGTAGTGTACAGTGTTGTAGTACAGTTTTGTAGTGTACAGTGTTGTAGTACAGTGTTGTAGTGTACAGTGTTGTAGTGTACAGTGTTGTAGTACAGTGTTGTAGTGTACAGTGTTGTAGTGTACAGCGTTGTAGTACAGTGTTGTAGTGTACAGTGTTGTAGTACAGTGTTGTAGTACAGTTTTGTAGTGTACAGTGTTGTAGTACAGTGTTGTAGTGTACAGTGTTGTAGTACAGTTTTGTAGTGTACAGTGTTGTAGTACAGTGTTGTAGTACAGTGTTGTAGTGTACAGTGTTGTACTACAGTGTTGTAGTGTACAGTGTTGTAGTGTACAGTGTTGTAGTGTACAGTGTTGTAGTACAGTGTTGTAGTGTACAGTGTTGTAGTGTACAGCATTGTAGTACAGTGTTGTAGTGTACAGTGTTGTAGTGTACAGTGTTGTAGTACAGTGTTGTAGTACAGTTTTGTAGTGTACAGTGTTGTAGTGTACAGTGTTGTAGTACAGTTTTGTAGTGTACAGTGTTGTAGTACAGTGTTGTAGTACAGTGTTGTAGTGTACAGTGTTGTAGTACAGTTTTGTAGTGTACAGTGTTGTAGTGTACAGTGTTGTAGTACAGTTTTGTAGTGTACAGTGTTGTAGTACAGTGTTGTAGTACAGTGTTGTAGTGTACAGTGTTGTAGTGTAGAGTGCATCTGGAAAGTATTCACAGCGCTTTGTCTTTTCCACATTTGTTTATGTTACAGCTTTATTCCAAAATGGGATACATTCATTTTTGTCTTCAACATTCTACAGACTACACCACATAATGACAATGTGAAAAGTTTGTTTTTTTAATTATTTAAATTTACACCAAAAAAAAGGAAAATGACATGTACATAAGTATTCACAGCCTTTGCTCAAAACTTAGTTGATGCCCTTTTGGCAGCAATTACACCTGAAGTCTTGTCACACCTATCTTTTGCCACTTTCTCTCTTTTCTCTTTGCAGCACCTCTCAAGCTCCATCAGGTCGGATGAAGTGTTGGTTTTCATCCAGGATGTCTCTGTACATTGCTGCATTCATCTT
>NC_084576.2:35547500-35560000 GCF_033978685.3 Nerophis lumbriciformis
CTGCACTGCCACCCGGGACCGTATGTGCACATGCCCGCCTGGCAGATTCTTATCGGGGGAAGGCAGCACAGAGTGTACGCCCCACTCCATGTGCCCGCCAGGGACAAGGGTGAGAAAGCGGGGTAGTGGCACAGAAGATGTTCTTTGCAAGCCGTGCACCAAAGGAACTTTCTCCCATGTGGAATCGAGAGCCCTCAAGTGCCAAGCCCACACGGACTGCCAAGCCCAAGGGCTGATGCTGCTCACAGTGGGAACCAGAGAGACTGATAACGTCTGCGGACCGCCGACCACAGCCCCCTCATCTTCCGTTCCACATTTAGCAACATCGCTGAAAGATCACAAAGGTAAGCGATACTTTGTTTGTGCTGACCTAGGTTTCTAGTCATCCCATTGACGAAAGCCCTCCAAGCAAAAAGTAAGCACATTCTTAGGCCTGGTAACAAGCTTGTGGCGTTTCCTTGCTGCAGGAATGCTACTATTTGCGGTCAGGGGGAGGTCATCTTCTCCAAGCCCTATTCCTCACTTGCTATCATATTGTGAGGGAACATGAGGACTTGTTGTCTCTCTCCTCGTCACCTCTCTTCTTAGTCAGCGGGGCATTTCTGGGAATCAACCATCCATAGCCGGTATCTGCTCCACCCCCGCCTACACTCATGCCTATAATGCTGTCACCACTGTTTGTGTTGGCGCAGGATCCACGACTCGGTTACGTCATCAGTCAGTGGGAAAGAGGAAAGAACGTATTCAGCCGCAATAAAAGTCAAACTCTGTTTTGTATTTAATGCTATTCCAAGGGTGTATTGACATTTTTAAGACCTAATAAATCTCTTGTCATGTCCAACAAATCGTGGTATTAAAGTCAGTTTCATTGAGGGTCAGGTTCCCGACTGAGTTTTATACTATCCACAAAGGTTAAATGGAGGAAACTGACTTTTAAAAGTGATGTTGGCTTTTAGTCAGAGGTTCTATTGTTGTCAAGTTGACAGAACAAATTGCCCATCACGACTTAGTAAGAAGAGCAGTGTTCGTAATAACGCCGTAAGTAATGCTGTTATTTTTACTAGTAACAAGTAATCCAGTTAATAACTTGTAGGTCGGTTACAACGTCGCGATAGCTTCATGTTACGTGGAACTCTAATTTTGACTTGGTTTGATGTTGACAAGACAGCAAGTTCAACGAAGGAAATATCTTTTTACTGGTGAAAGCAACAAGCAGTATCGCAATTGATATCAAACAGGAAGAGACACCATCACACTGTGACACAGCAGACAACAACATACGCACACGATGGGAATAATCATGAACAATGATTGAAGTGACAAACCTGCCATCCAAACAATACCCCGTTTGTTGACAAGACAGCCATGGAAGTACATTTAATCTCTTTATTAAACAGAGGTAATACAATCCGGTGAAAAGATTCAAAAGAGTTTGCGTCAGAGCCGACAAACTCCTGCTGCTAACTGCTAAAGCTAACAAACACAGCTCTGTTGGAAACCCTCGATGATGTCTCTAGGCAACAAGCACACACACACACACACACACACACACACACACACACACACACACACACACACACACACACACAC
The DNA here is from genome assembly GCF_033978685.3 of Nerophis lumbriciformis. Taxonomy (NCBI): domain Eukaryota; kingdom Metazoa; phylum Chordata; class Actinopteri; order Syngnathiformes; family Syngnathidae; genus Nerophis; species Nerophis lumbriciformis. The sequence goes on from NC_084576.2 coordinate 35,549,091, forward strand.
ACACATGCACACACACACACACACACACACACACACACATGCACACACACACACACACACACACACGGTGTTCTCATATAAAATGTCTCGACTGCATATGAAAGATATTTGGGATTTTTTAAAAGTAACTTATCAATTATTTTCCCTAGTAATTCATTATATTTACTAAAGAGTAATTATATTAGTAATTTGATTACTTTTGGGGTAAAGTAACGTGTAACTATAATCAATTACATTTTAAAGTAGTTTTCAGGCCACTGAAGGAGAGTTATGACAACTTCAGTTATAGAAAAAAGTGCAGAGAACTCATAATACAACAAGTCCAGTTCAGAAAGTAAGCAAAATGACATCACCAGCAGCGTTCAACTTATGAAAATCTGGTCAAATAAGTTCAACCCCATCTTTTTTTTTCTTTTGTTCTGTTCTCCAGTAAACATTACATGATTGGCAGTAGTATCAATGACATATTCACTACCGGCTCAGTGGGTGGCGTGGCCGTCTTGTAACCGTAGGGTTATCGCTTCGAGAGCTAAGGTCGAGGTGTCTCTGAGCAAGACACGGAACTTCAACACACCCCATCTGTGTGTGAACGGGTGAATGTGACCTAGATTGTAAAGCGTTCTGGGTTGCAGGTATAGTAAACTGCTACAAAAATTCAGACTCTTCATTATGTTGAGCAAACTTAAATTAAAGTTGTCGGACCTTCATAAGATCAATTTAACTGACTATTAGAGCGACCTCAAATGATTGCAGTGCAATATACTTGACACTATAAGTTGAGGAAACTTAACTGAGTCAAAGCAACAAGAGGACTTGACTGAGTTAAAGGGTCTGTTTGCAACATTTACAAAGAGGGCGCCAACTTTCCAATGTATTTGACACAGTTTATGTCCCCCGGCTTCACATGCATTAGTTTTAGGCCTTGTTAGCTAATGATAGCCATTTGGATTGCTAGTGTTAGCTGTCATTAAATGTGTATTCATTCATAACAACAACATAACTGCAAATTGTTCATTGCTTCTCTTGGACTGCTTTTGTACGTGTGCTCCCTGCGGCCACCAATTATTTTATTCAGCACCTTTAAATTGAGTCAATGGTTTTTTTTACAGTCCCAGTCTTGTTTGTTGAAGATGAACTTTTGGGAATTACATCACAATCAGATTTATTGGCCAAGTATGTTTACACACAAGGAATTTGACTTGGTAGACTGTGCTCTCTTTGTTCAATGCAAAGACCTGATGATTGACTAACTGCACACCTTTTTATAGACTTTTAGTGACTCTAACCAGATTTTAATTAAATGAGCAGGTTTTGTGCAAAATAACTCATTCAACTGAATGTTTTTTTTTTTGTCTTGAATAGAAATCCTTCCTGCTTAACTTAACAGAATAAAAATAAACATCTTTCTTTGAAAGACAACTGTCCTGCACTATTTTTGGAATTGGAACGTCGCCCATCATTTACAATCTTTATGTAAGACACGCAGACATATTTTTCTTTTTTTATGCCCTCAAACTAGTACATACATGCAATCAAAAGTCAGCTTACAATGGCGCCTATTCATAATAACATTTAATATTTACGTATTTGCTCATTTTAAACATGCGACGGTGCAAAGATTTTCCAAACGCATCAGATTTGCTTGTCCTTCAACAACATCACTGATTACTACTCAATTCAGAATTCATAAGAGCCAATAAACATAACAAAGCATCACTTACTGTACAATGTCTGCTCTCACTGAGATGCCAACTGTTAAGATGTTCATATACTCCCGTTTAACTGAAGAATGACGCACAATTTACGCAAAGAACAAAGGGGGGTGGAACCAAGCGTCATTTTGTGTCTTTTTTGCCATTTCCGGGTCTTAATTGGCTGTCCAACTTTATGTCCACATCATTTTACTATCAGGGTGAGAGGCATGATCTAGACAAAAACCACACCGCTTCTTAATCCGAGGTTTGACTATCCGGCATAGCCTCCTCTCCAGTACACCTGATTAGAATGACGTGGACCCCGACTTAAACAAGTTGAAAAACTTATTCGGGTGTTATCATTTAGTGGTCAATTGTACGGAATATGTACTGTACTGTGTCATATAATGTATTATCTTCCTTTGCAATCTACTAATAAAAGTTTCAATCAATCAATCAATAGACCCTACCGGGAAGGCTGAGGAGTGTGATCCCACGATAGTGTTCTTTTTCTTAAAGTGATGAACCACCACCCCCGTTCTGCCAATACAGATCAGACCCCCCCGATGTCCACGCAAGGCTGCAGAGTGTTGTTAGCCAAGACAGCCCCACAGCATCCAGAGCCTTAAGGAACTCTGGGCGGATCTTATCTACCCCCAGGGCCCAACCACCGAGGAGCTTTTTAACTACCTCTGCAACCTCAGTCCTAGAAATGGCAGAGTCCACCACAGATTCCCCAGGCACAGCTTCCTCATAGGTAGATGTGTTGGTGGGATTGAGGAGGTCTTTGAAGTATTCCCTCCACCGATCCACAACATCCTGAGTGGCAGTCAGCAGCACACCGTCCCCACCATGCACACTATTGACAATGCACTGCTAGACTCTTCTTGTTTGTTGAAGATGTTTCAGAGTTGCTTCCATTCAACCTTTGTGGATTACATCAGAATCAGAGTCAGATTAATTGGCCCAGTGTGTTTACACACAAGGACTTTGACTTGGGAGACTATGCTCTCTATGTTCAATGTTCCTGAGGCAGCAGATGGTGGTCCAGAATCGCCTGGAAGTTGTTTTCCATGGCTTCCCTGAACTCCTCACCTCTGCGAGTTTTTGCCTCTGCAACCGCCGAAGCCACAGACCGGTGGGGGTCCAAACTCGTGATTTACATAACTGAGGCGTTCCTCACGGCACCCCTTTAAGTCCGCTCCTTTTTTGTGATTAATGTAACTAAGGTGTTGCTGTAGCTTGTTTACGCTGTCAGTAGTCGTTTGTTCAACTTCTTTAGTTACACGAGTGGTGTTCCTCAAGGTTCCATTTTAGGTCCTCTCTCTTTCATCACTTGGGCTATTTAACTGGTGGTCTGTGACATTTTTGCAGCAGATTCTTCAAAACACCAGAGTTGCTGTGATAAAGAAGATATTTGACTAGCGTTTCTGCAGAAGGTCTTTAAAAACATCCTGTAACTCTGACAAAATACATGTCAAAAATCAAATGTCTACTCTAGAGGACGCTGGTTCTCCGGAATGTACAAAATCAGACTAATAGTGAAGGGAGAAGTCCGGCCATCTGATCATTACCTTTCTGAAAATGTGCCCCCCAAAATAATTGAGTTGAATATCCCTGGTGTATAAAACGTCCATCCACCCATCACTTTCCCCTCATTAATCTCCTTTGCTCTTTCCCTAGGCTTCAACAGCCGGTCAGCAGCCATTCAACAAATGAAAAACGAAGATGGGAAACCAGAGAGAACACATCTAAGTCAAGATATCCGCACCATTCCCCCAACTCAGCAGCCCTCTCCGACTTTGCCTTCCACAGCTCGCAGACAACTGGTGGCTGTCACACACCGGTGGGACCAACCAAATGGTGACTCTTTGCATGGTCCTCACAAGCAGACAGTAGAAGTCTTAGAGGGTTCAGAAGTCAGGGTAGGTAAGGGGGTCAGTAAGATCGCTGTGCGGTTTAACAGAGACGGCGGAGGCTGGGTTTCCAACTACAACAGGTCCACTCGGAGAGGTTCCCCCCGGCCGAGCACCCACGATAACTTTGACATCAACGAGCACCTGCCCTGGATGATCGTTCTGCTGCTTCTGCTCGTACTGGTGGTGATTGTGACGTGCAGTGTCACTCAGAGCTCCCGTGTGCTGAAGAAAGGCCCCGTGCACGACCCCAGCAGCATCATGGAGAAGGGACTTTGCAAGAAACCGCCAGTGCCCCCTGTGCAGGTCAAAGACAAGTGGATGTACTACTCCAATGGACAAGGTTAGTCTGCTTCTATCTTTGCATCTTCTCATAATCCCACAAATGTTGTCCGGTTTTCTGAATCAGCCGGTATTTCAGGAAAGTGAGGACACACCTCACATTTTCAACAATCATGTTTTATTCCATTGTGACTGGAAGTCAGTTTACAGCTTGTATAACAGTCAAATGAGTCAACACACAGCAATTATTGTCTGCTCATGCGTCTTAGACTGCACTGCACTGAAAGAACTAGGAATTCCAACATGGCATGAAAGCCTCTCTTGAGGGAGCAAGACTCCAACTCACCTCTTGTGGGAGGGTGAAGCGGATGTAGTGGCCAAGTATTTCTCCAGACATGAAACAGATTGAGCTCATGTGGGGCATATTCAAGCGGAATCAATGTCAAAATCTGAATCTGGAAGGAGTGCAACATCTACCGCTGATGGCATCATGGAGGAGTGGAAGAAGAGCCTTTGCAGCTCTGCTAAATTTCACAGCCAGAAGGATTAAGTAAGGCAGTGCTAGATAACACTAAATTAGGCTTGCACCGCAGTACTAATGAATTAAAATCGGTACTGTACTGCTTTTGCAAAATACCGGTACTTTTTTTTTTCATCGACATGGTGAAACATGAAACAGCGTGAAGCAAAAATGGAGAATGGACGCATTTTGGCTTTAAAGCCAACGATAAAGGTGAAGCTATCAACACGGAAACGCTGCCCTGCAAATGGTACTTTAAAACATAGCTGCTAACATCCATCCACAGTGTTTTAGCCACTTCTAAATCACTAATCCTGGCCTCCATGGCGACAAATAAAGTAAGTTTCTTACAAGTAACATTATCACTGGAGGACGAGGAGTAGCTAAACATGCTTCACTACACACCGTAAGAGGATACAATAGCTCACCGCTCACTTTTTTTTGTATTATGTTTGTAAAATCTGGACACATGAGGACTTTGAATATGACCAATGTATGATCCTGTAACTACTTGGTATTGAATCAATACCTAAATTTGGGGTATCACCCAAAACGTATGTAAAGTATCCGAACAACAGAAGAATAAGTGAATATTACATTTGAACAGAAGTGTAGATAGAACATGTTAAAACAGAAAATAAGCAGATATTAATAGTAAATGAACAAGTAGATTAATAATCAATTTTTACAGTTTGTCCTTCATAATGTGTAGAAAATAATAGGTGTATAAATGACACAATATGTTACTGCATACGTCAGCAGACTAATTAGGAGCCTTTGTTTGTTTCTTTACTACTAAAAGACAAGTTGTCTAGTGTGTTCACTATCTTGTTTAGCCAATAATGCAATTTTTTGTGGTCGTTTTATTTATAAATGTATCAAAATAAATTTTGGCAACAGTACCGATACCAAAATATTGGTATCAGGACAACCCTACACTAAATATTCAGCCTTTTAAACAGAATGTGGACTTGCTCACGCTGAGGTGTACTCGCTTGTGACACAATAATGACTGTCTAGCCTAGTTGGATTGAAATACATCAATTTACGGGCTCAATTGGTTCCAACTCAAAACACTCATATCTCAAATTAGCGCCATTCATTGCAATCAATTTCATCCTTGCTTGGCCCCCCCAAAACACTACAATGTTATCATGTTGCATGCCTTTTAAAAAGAAAAACAAGCTTTTAGATAAGAAATATTGTTTGAAATACAATGTATGTAGTACAAGCAATTACAGTAGTTTTATTAAATAATGTAATAATATTGTACAATATTTACCTTTGATAGCCCGCCTTTACGTCGTTTAACAACAGGAATGTTTATGGTTGTTAATGTTGCACTCGGACGTCTTTGAGTGATGGATCGGAGAGGTCCATTCCTCTGTGGAGAGAGGAGAACCTTCCAGAAGGACAACCATCTCTGTACCAATTCACCAATCAGGCCTGTATGGTAGAGTGGCCAGAATGAAAGACTCTCAGACCATGGGAAACTAAATTCTCTGGTCTGATGAGACAAAGATTGAAGTCTTTGGTGTGAATGCCAGGCGTCATGTTTGGATGAAACCAGGCCAATCCCTACAAGGAAGCATGGTGGTGGCTGCATCATGCTGTGGGGTTGTATTTCAGCAACAATAATTGGGAGACTAGTCAGGATAGAGGGAAAGATGAATGCAGCAATGTACAGAGACATCCTGGATGAAAACCAACACTTCATCCAACCCGATGGAGCTTTACAGGTGCTGCAAAGAGGAAACTGCCCAAAGATAGGTGTGCCAACCTTGTAGCATCGTATTCAAAAAGACTTGATTACATTTAATTTACATTAATTTAATTTATGTATACATGTATATATGTGTATGTATATGTATATATGTATGTATATATATGTGTATATGTATGTATATATATATATGTATGTGTATATATATATATATGTATATATACAGGCAAGATTGTTTTACAAATGTCTCCTCCATGAATCCATGGTTTGGTTTCAAATGTTCAGGACTTATGAGGATACCAAATACTGTACATAAAAACAGGTTTTTGTATAATGAATGTCACCAATGATGGAAATGAAGACTCGGGTTACAGTTTCTGTAGACCCTCTCTGTCTAGGTTTGTAGATCAATACTTCCCTGAGGGTTCTATCAAGAAGGGCAGCGGTTACACAAGAAGGACTCGTCACACACAATTCTCAAGTTTCACCGACAATTTCTCCATTTTTCCAACCATTGCCTTCTCTCTTAAAACATTCTGCTTTTTAGTTGTTTTTTCCAATGCCTTGTGTCTCTTATCCCTCCTCACATTTGTAGCGATACCATTTGTGTTGACACAAAGGCGAGAAGAGTTGAGTTGGACAAAGCACTTTCAAGCAGGTTGTGTGTCTGCTGTGACTGACCGCAGGGAACTGGAATAGTCTGCTTTCTGCTGCATCATGCTTTTTGCTTTCACAAGTCAAACTGATCCTTTACTCAAGCCACATGCTAGTATGGTATATTTATACTGTATATACATTAGAAAACATAACTTGGTTATATTTAACATCTATGAAAAAGGGTAGAAAGAAGCAGAGCTTATTAAAGGGAACTGCACTTTTTTGGAATTTTGCTTAATCATTCACAATCTTAATGAGAGACAAGAAGACGAAATGTTTTGGTTTTATTGCATTGTATATATATATATACATATATATGTGAGTGTATATATATATTTTTTTTTAAATATATATTTATATATATATGTATACATATATACACATACATGTGTATATATGTGTATATATATATATATATATATATATATATATATATATATATATATATATATACATATATACAATGTTTCCCCCAGAAAATGTGTTAGTTAAGGTGGTGTCTCTCCCAAGGGGAGGGGACCAAGGAAGGGGGTGGGTGGGTGTAAGGAACAGCGTAACTCAGCCTGTCGCCATCACGTCTCCACCTCGTCGCTGCCACCACAGCCTGGGGGGCAAAAGACTACAGACTGTGGTGAAGTAGGCCGGATTCGTTGCGTGAGGAAGCCTACAACTTTTGGTTGTGTTTTCCGCTCCATTTGCTGAATGCCGATATAATATATATATCTCGATATTTTTTCCGTAAAGTAAAAACAATACACAAAACTGTCCTAGTTACCTGAGATACTAAGTATGTCGTTATTATGACTTAGTAAGTCAATATTTTGACTTACTAATTTACTAAGTCAAAATAATGACAAAATAATGACTTACTAAGTCAAAATAACGACTTAAGTCAAATGAATGACTAATGATTGATGAGTAAGGGTTTGCAATAAGCGTTTGAAAAAAAGAGTTAAAAGTGGGGCCACGTGCTCAACTCATCATGCTTCATTTGTTACAGCATTTGGGAAGCCTGTAGTTGATTTTTATTATGTAAATGTTATATTTTTATCAACATGTGATAGCAGCGACCCTGCCATTCAAAACTAAGCTGCTACATTACTAATGATTAATGTAAATATAGCTGAAAAAATAGTACAATAGCAACAGGAGAGACCATCCCTGAACACCATGGAGTTCATGTAGGCTTAATGATGCAGTTACATTATTATATCAACTATCAGAGACAGAAACTCTTCATTTAGCGTAATGTCCTTTTTTGCTGCTTCAACACAGCTCAATCAACACAGAAAAAGGTAAAGTGAAATAACTTAGTTGTTTAATGTAGGTCAATAATGCTTGTCTTTCTCTCAAACACACGCGTGTACGCACACACACACACACACACACACACACACACCGCACGATGAGCTAACGTTACGCTAAAAGCTATACAGCCTTCACCTCAAGGACTGCGAGCGAGCTGAGCTGCCGCTTATGTTCTGTTCTAGAACAGTGGTTCTTAACCTTGTTGGAGGTACCGAACCCCACCAGTTTCATATGCGCATTCACCGAACCCTTCTCTAGTGAAAAATAAAATGTTTTTTTTCTTAATTTATTCTTAATTTATAAATAATAATCATGAAATTATGTTATTATATTAAAGAAATAGTAAAAAAGATATATTTTACAAACAGAAAGTTACAGGAATGTACACATGATCCCATGTTTACATCTCATTGTGCAACATGTGAATGTTTTAGTGGGAACAAAATGCGATATCTGAAAAGGGTAGAAATGATTTCCAAAGCCGGTCCCCCACCCAGACATACAATACTAGTGCACAGCTCATGAAAAACAATATTTGTTGTTATTGTCATTGTAAGTGGGCCTAAACACTTATATTAGAAAATAATGTCATGGAAATGACTGCTGTCATTTGATTATAATAATAAAACATGGAAGTTGTTATTTAGTCAGGTTTGGGACAGGTGTGCTGCAGGTGTGGCCACAGTGCATGTGCACGTCTGACGTCGCTCACATGTGCTCCACTCAATGCTCAAAGAGTTTTTACGTCTGCTCACGCATATGGAAACTTAGAGGGAACATTGTTTGGGGGTATCCATAATACGCCGATAGGGAGAAGTTTTTATTTACACTATTAGTCGGGTGTGTCTTGACCTCTGCGGCGGAGGCTCCGCCGAACCCTACTCAGTGGCCTAGTGGTTAGAGTGTCCGTCCTGAGATCGGTAGGTTGGGAGTTCAAATCCCGGCCGAGTCATACCAAAGACTATAAAAATGGGACCCATTACCTCCCTGCTTGGCACTCAGCATCAAGGGTTGGAATTGGGGGTTAAATCACCAAAATGATTCCCGGGCGCGGCCACCGCTGCTGCCCACTGCTCCCCTCACCTCCCAGGGGGTGATCAAGGGTGATGGGTCAAATGCAGAGAATAATTTTGCCACACCTAGTGTGTGTGTGACAATCATTGGTACTTTAACTTTTAACTTTAACCCCTGACGCCGACTCACCGAACCCCTAGGGTTCCATCGAACTCAGGTTAAGAACCACTGTTCTAGAAGGTCAACTGGCTCATAGTGATGTCACTGGTAGTTGACTGGGAGGTGTTTATTATCATTTGGGGAGAGTCCGAGACCTGACAAAAACCTTTCTGCTCATTCCACCGTCTCTCCTCTCTGCCTGCCTGAGCACTGTTACATGTGCTCTGAATACACACTGCTGATTGGCTGTTACATGTGCTCTGAATACACACTGCTGATTGGCTGTTACATGTGCTCTGAATACGCACTGCTGATTGGCTGTTACATGTGCTCTGAATACACACTGCTGATTGGCTGTTACATGTGCTCTGAATACACACTGCTGATTGGCTGTTACATGTGCTCTGAATACACACTGCTGATTGGCTGTTACATGTGCTCTGAATACACACTGCTGATTGGCTGTTACATGTGCTCTGAATACACACTGCTGATTGGCTGTTACATGTGCTCTGAATACACACTGCTGATTGGCTGTTACATGTGCTCTGAATACGCACTGCTGATTGGCTGTTACATGTGCTCTGAATACACACTGCTGATTGGCTGTTACATGTGCTCTGAATACACACTGCTGATTGGCTGTTACATGTGCTCTGAATACACACTGCTGATTGGCTGTTACATGTGCTCTGAATACACACTGCTGATTGGCTGTTACATGTGCTCTGAATACACACTGCTGATTGGCTGTTACATGTGCTCTGAATACACACTGCTGATTGGCTGTTACATGTGCTCTGAATACGCACTGCTGATTGGCTGTTACATGTGCTCTGAATACACACTGCTGATTGGCTGTTACATGTGCTCTGAATACGCACTGCTGATTGGCTGTTACATGTGCTCTGAATACACACTGCTGATTGGCTGTTACATGTGCTCTGAATACACACTGCTGATTGGCTGTTACATGTGCTCTGAATACACACTGCTGATTGGCTGTTACATGCGCTCTGAATACGCACTGCTGATTGGCTGTTAGCGCTCTGCGTGTAACCAATCAGATGGTTGTGTGGGTGGGACAATGCTGGGTGCTGCAGAGACATACTGACAGAGGTAGAGGCAGAACTAAGCGGAGCAGCTTGTTTAGACTTTAGTTTAGGCGGTGGCTCTTTGTTGTTAAGGTGGCCGCCTTAACAACAAAGCGCTGCAGGAAACCCTTCGCAGCTGCTGAAACCGATGCAAAAGAGTGACTTACCGCTGTTGTACGACGCATACATATACCGATTATCCAGGCTGGAAAACTTAGCGACTTCATTTTCATTTATCGTCCGATTAATTGACTTCTGGAATATCGTCCGAGACCTGGTTGGCAAGGTTATTATTTGCGCAACAGCAGGTGAAACACATTTCACATTTGGTATTTTGATTGTTGCATCCTGACACACTTTTCTCCTTGAATGTTTTGGGGCAGTGAGCGTGACAAGCCATTATTTATAGTCCTTTGTTGGTGTAAGCTTTGACCCAGTTGTAGTCAACTCTGGCTTGTGTTCTTTCTTTTAAACATGAGAGTGAACATGTTGAGCTGAGCTGCTTTGAAAATTGGTCAAAATGATGATTTGCGGTGCAGCTGC
>NC_084576.2:35565000-35587500 GCF_033978685.3 Nerophis lumbriciformis
GGTGAACAGGCTAATTGGGAACAGGTGGGTGCCATGATTGGGTATAAAAGCAGCTTCCATGAAATGCTCAGTCATTCACAAACAAGGACGGGGCGAGGGTCACCACTTTGTCAACAAATGCCTGAGCAAATTGTTTATAAACAACATTTCTCAAGCAGCTATTGCAAGTAATTTAGGGATTTCACCATCTACGCTCCGTAATATCATCAAAAGGTTCAGAGAATATGGAGAAATCACTGCACGTAAGCCATGATATTACGCACCTTGGTTCCCTCAGGTGGTACTGCCTCAAAAAGCCACATCAGTGTGTAAAGGATATCACCACATGGGCTCAGGAACACTTCAGAAAGCCACTGTCAGTAACTACAGTTGGTCGCTACATCTGTAAGTGCAAGTTAAATCTCTACTATGCAAAGCCAAAGCCATTTATCAACAACACCCAGTAACGCTTCGCTGGGCCCCAGCTCATCTAAGATGGACTGATGCAAAGTGGAAAAGTGTTCTGTGGTCTGACGAGTCCACATTTCACATTGTTTTTGGAAACTGTGGACCTTGTGTCCTCCGGACCAAAGAGGAAAAGAACCATCCGGACTGTAGAAATGTATTCAATGTTTGGATATAATTTTATTAAACAAAACCAGTTTTCTTTGAAGTAATATATCATTTTTTCACAGCTGCATTGTATTTTTTATGGAAGAATGTAGTTAATCATAGAACTGACACTCAATGTTATTAAAAGAGTATTGATTATGAATCGAGAATAGTTTTGAATCAAGAATGGATTCTGAATCGAATGGTTACGCCCAAGAACGTTGTGATTGACAGCCCTAATATCCAGTGTCTCCACATGGAGATGATGACTTGTTGTCTCCTACTATCGTAATATCCTAATATCCAGTGTCTCCACATGGAGATGATGACTTCTTGTCTCCTACTATCGTAATATCCTAATATCCAGTGTCTCCACATGGAGATGATGACTTCTTGTCTCCCGACACTGACTCAAGTGTTGCTTGTCATCACAGCACAAATGTCTCCATCTGTGCTGTCATCCTTGGGACAATGGATTGAGGAGCAGAAAACCAATCATGTTGCAAAGACATAAGCACATGTGTTGACTGGACCCTCACAATCATGTTGCAAAGACATAAGCACATGTGTTGACTGGACCCTCACAATCATGTTGCAAAGACATAAGCACATGTGTTGACTGGACCCTCACAATCATGTTGCAAAGACATAAGCACATGTGTTGACTGGACCCTCACAATCATGTTGCAAAGACATAAGCACATGTGTTGACTGGACCCTCACAATCATGTTGCAAAGACATAAGCACATGTGTTGACTGGACCCTCACAATCATGTTGCAAAGACATAAGCACATGTGTTGACTGGACCCTCACAATCATGTTGCAAAGACATAAGCACATGTGTTGACTGGACCCTCACAATCATGTTGCAAAGACATAAGCACATGTGTTGACTGGACCCTCACAATCATGTTGCAAAGACATAAGCACATGTGTTGACTGGACCCTCACAATCATGTTGCAAAGACATAAGCACATGTGCTGACTGGACCCTCACAAGACTTACAGTATATAGGCCATCATGTCACTCTGCGTTATCGCCAGCCAGGCGGCAGGCTTTTCACCCACAAGGCTGGCACGCCAACTTTATTAATCTGCAGTACGTCATGGATTGACTTCATGTTGGTCATTGTTGGGGTTAGTTATGTACGGTCTGCCATCATTTTGATTGAATGTGGAAATGATTGTGTGAAGCATGTCAGTGTTCATAAACTATGTGTGACATACATGCTTGATCCTTTTCATCTCTCACAATAATCCTGGATTTGTGGCGTTGCCATCTCTTCCTCTGTGGACACCAAGCAGGGATCAAGCTGAATTGCATCAAAGTGGATAAATACTTTGGATAGGAGCCTCCAGAAAGGTGAAGCAATGTCAAGAGAAGCCAACTTAAGAACAATAATGATACATTGATTTACAAACGCCTCGATTTTCCACCTTGATAATTGTAAAGTCAAGACAGCCATGACGTTATGTTCTTTACAAGTGTATGTACACTTTTGACCGCGACTCTATATATTAGTGTTTTCCAAATATGCAGTTTTTTTTACTAAAATAGGGACTTTTTTCGAGGCTAGGACCAAGTTTTTATGTTTGGATTGATTATTTTGGGGAGCTCTGCTTCACTATACAAACGTTCAGTTTACGAACCGTGTTCAAGGACTAATTAGGTTCGTAAATTCAGGTTCCACTGGTTTTAAAACAACCTCAGCCTGAACTATAGCATTATGTATTTTTCGAACATGTATAACATGAGTTACAATTTACTGGGATTGGCTCCAGCACACCCCTGACCTGAATAGATATTGAATTATTAAGACTTGTACCAATGATAGTCACACACACATACTAGGTGTGGTGAAATTTGTCCTCCGCATTTGACCCATCAACTTGTTCACCCCCTGGGAGGTGACATTTGACCCATCAACTTGTTCACCCCTGGGAGGTGACATTTGACCCATCTCCTTGTTCACCCTCTGGGAGGTGACATTTGACCCATCTCCTTGTTCACCCCCTGGGAGGTGACATTTGACCCATCTCCTTGTTCACCCCCTGGGAGGTGACATTTGACCCATCTCCTTGTTCACCCCCTGGGAGGTGACATTTGACCCATCAACTTGTTCATCACCTGGGAGGTGACATTTGACCCATCTCCTTGTTCACCCCCTGGGAGGTGACATTTGACCCATCAACTTGTTCATCACCTGGGAGGTGACATTTGACCCATCTCCTTGTTCACCCCCTGGGAGGTGACATTTGACCCATCAACTTGTTCACCTCCTGGGAGGTGACATTTGACCCATCTCCTTGTTCACCCCCTGGCAGGTGACATTTGACCCATCAACTTGTTCACCCCCTGGGAGGTGACATTTGACCCATCTCCTTGTTCACCCCCTGGGAGGTGACATTTGACCCATCTCCTTGTTCACCCCCTGGGAGGTGACATTTGACCCATCAACTTGTTCACCCCCTGGGAGGTGACATTTGACCCATCAACTTGTTCACCCCCTGGGAGGTGACATTTGACCCATCTCCTTGTTCACCCCCTGGGAGGTGACGTTTGACCCATCAACTTGTTCACCCCCTGGGAGGTGACATTTGACCCATCTCCTTGTTCACCCCCTGGGAGGTGACATTTGACCCATCAACTTGTTCATCACCTGGGAGGTGACATTTGACCCATCTCCTTGTTCACCCCCTGGGAGGTGACATTTGACCCATCTCCTTGTTCACCCCCTGGGAGGTGACATTTGACCCATCTCCTTGTTCACCCCCTGGGAGGTGACATTTGACCCATCAACTTGTTCACCCCCTGGGAGGTGACATTTGACCCATCAACTTGTTCACCCCTGGGAGGTGACATTTGACCCATCTCCTTGTTCACCCTCTGGGAGGTGACATTTGACCCATCTCCTTGTTCACCCCCTGGGAGGTGACATTTGACCCATCTCCTTGTTCACCCCCTGGGAGGTGACATTTGACCCATCTCCTTGTTCACCCCCTGGGAGGTGACATTTGACCCATCAACTTGTTCATCACCTGGGAGGTGACATTTGACCCATCTCCTTGTTCACCCCCTGGGAGGTGACATTTGACCCATCAACTTGTTCATCACCTGGGAGGTGACATTTGACCCATCTCCTTGTTCACCCCCTGGGAGGTGACATTTGACCCATCAACTTGTTCACCTCCTGGGAGGTGACATTTGACCCATCTCCTTGTTCACCCCCTGGCAGGTGACATTTGACCCATCAACTTGTTCACCCCCTGGGAGGTGACATTTGACCCATCTCCTTGTTCACCCCCTGGGAGGTGACATTTGACCCATCTCCTTGTTCACCCCCTGGGAGGTGACATTTGACCCATCAACTTGTTCACCCCCTGGGAGGTGACATTTGACCCATCAACTTGTTCACCCCCTGGGAGGTGACATTTGACCCATCTCCTTGTTCACCCCCTGGGAGGAGACATTTGACCCATCTCCTTGTTCACCCCCTGGGAGGTGACGTTTGACCCATCAACTTGTTCACCCCCTGGGAGGTGACATTTGACCCATCTCCTTGTTCACCCCCTGGGAGGTGACATTTGACCCATCTCCTTGTTCACCCCCTGGGAGGTGACATTTGACCCATCTCCTTGTTCACCCCCTGGGAGGTGACATTTGACCCATCAACTTGTTCACCCCCTGGGAGGTGACATTTGACCCATCTCCTTGTTCACCCCCTGGGAGGTGACATTTGACCCATCAACTTGTTCACCCCCTGGGAGGTGACATTTGACCCATCAACTTGTTCACCCCCTGGGAGGTGACGTTTGACCCATCAACTTGTTCACCCCCTGGGAGGTGACATTTGACCCATCTCCTTGTTCACCCCCTGGGAGGTGACATTTGACCCATCAACTTGTTCACCCCCTTGGAGGTGACATTTGACCCATCTCCTTGTTCACCCCCTGGGAGGTGACATTTGACCCATCAACTTGTTCACCCCCTGGGAGGTGACATTTGACCCATCTCCTTGTTCACCCCCTAGGAGGTGACATTTGACCCATCTCCTTGTTCACCCCCTGGGAGGTGACATTTGACCCATCTCCTTGTTCACCCCCTGGGAGGTGACATTTGACCCATCAACTTGTTCACCCCCTGGGAGGTGACATTTGACCCATCTCCTTGTTCACCCCCTGGGAGGTGACATTTGACCCATCTCCTTGTTCACCCCCTGGGAGGTGATGTTTGACAAGTGGTTGTTCCCAAGCCTGGACATGTTGCCGTGGTGACACTGTGGACTTAGTGAGGTGAAGGTGAAGACACATTCAGCATAAGCTGCTATGGACACTATTTATTTTGGCTGGCGTGCTCTAACTCAATGACCTTTCTTACGCCGGATTTAAACGTTCATGTGACTTCATGAATGGACAAAAGTGGCCCTGCGTTTCCTTTGAAAGTCAGTGCTGGGCACTTTCAATTCTGCTTTCCTAAAGAAAATAAGAGAAGGAGATTTTCTTTTCGTCCATCTTGCTTTTATTTTGACTAAAATGTGCCGGCTGAAAGGGGTCATATTAGGATTTGTGACTTCATTGTGGTCTTAATCGGCAAATGTTCTTTATCTTCACGTCACTTTGAATTAGAAGTAATATATATATTTATATAGTGCTTTTACATTGAAAATCTACATCTTTAAAGCAGTGTGTCCAACAACATAACGGCAGTGACTCGGATGGGCGGAAGCTGGAATCCAACCAGGCACCATTCAAGTTTCTGGCTGGCTGCTCTACCATCAGAGCCACACCACCCCTAAATGAGCTCTTTTCTGGGCAGTGTTATTTATGTGCAGGCAATTTTGTCTCCGCCTATATTGTCGTTTTGTAGCATCCTTCTGTGTCCTAAGTTATCACTATTTATCTATCTCGGACCCAAGTGCCTTGTGTTTATTGCCTATTTATTACAGTTTGTCTCCACACTCCGGATGTCGTACCGTAAATGTGTACTGGTATGACAACTAAAGCTCCTTCTTTCCATCCTTTTTTATTACAAATAGCAACAGCTAAGGATTTTAGCTAGTCTGCCCCGCAACTAAAGGATAGAGAAAAAGAAAGAGGCTTTTCAAAGGTTATTTGATTGTTTCTTTAACATTTTGAAGTAATACATGTTGCTATGATGTAGGGCTGTGAATCTTTGGGTGTCCCACGATTCGATTCAATATCAATTCTTGGGGTCACGATTCGATTCAAAATCGATTTTTTTTTCAATTCAACACGATTCTCGATTAAAAACTGATTTTTTCCCTGATTGAAAAGGATTGTCTATTGATTGAATACATAGGATTTCAGCAGGATCTACCCCAGTCTGCTGACATGCAAGCACAGTAAAAAGCTTTTATAATTGTAAAGGACAATGTTTTATCAACTGATTGCAATAATGTACATTTGTTTGAACTATTAAATGAACCAAAAATATGACTTATTTGATCTTTGTGAAAATATTGGACACAGTGTGTTGTCAAGCTTATGAGATGTGATGCAAGTGTAAGCCACTGTGACACTATTGTTCTTTTTTATAAATGTCTAATGATAATGTCAATGAGGGATTTTTAGTCACTGCTATGTTGAAATTGTAACTAATATTGATACTGTTGTTGATAATATTCATTTTTGTTGCTTTGTTGTGTGTGGTGTTTGTGTCTCCTCTCAATTGCTCTGTTTATTGCACTTCTGAGTGTTGCTGGCTCGAGTTTGCTTTTGGAATTGGATTGCATTGTTATGGTATTGCTGTGTATTGGTTTGTTGGATTGATTAATTAAGAAAATAATAAATAAATAAATACATTTGAAAAAAAAATAGATTTAAAAAAAAAAAGAGAATCGATTCTGAATCGCACAATGTGAGAATCGGGATTCGAATTCAAATTGATTTTTTCCCACACCCCTACTATGATGTCTGTCTGAAACAACTATGCAGGAAGTGCTAATAACGGATATTACAGAAGCTTGTTTACAAACAGGGCAGCCATCTTTGAAAGCCAAATCGGGCTTGGCGAAGACTTTCCAAGTAGGAAATCCGACCAGTTGAAATTTCCAACTAGGAACTCGGAAATTCCGACTTCCTGGAACGCACCATTAGCTAGGCTCTGTGCTGCAATTCTCGTCATGTACTCCAAGTTGTCCCTTTTTACGTACTCAGATGAGGTGTCGTGACCTGTGCTGGTTGGAATGACCATTTTCTGACTGTATGCATTCATGTTGTTATGATACATAATATTGCACTTTCCCAATTATAGAGCGCACTAATATATAAGCCGCACCAACTCAATTTTAGATTAAAAAACAGACTATAAGCCGCAGATATATTACTTGCTAAATTAATATTTACACAGAAAAAATATGTAAAGTTGTATATGTTTACATACCTTAATTGTTTACAAACAGTATCTGTAATACGGCAGTAAAACGGCTGATCAAACAAAACAGAAGTCATCATCATGGACCCACTAGCTGCACAAGCTAGCTCTCCAATCAGCTAAACAGACTCAATAACTCCATGGTGACATCTTGGTGAATATACTGAGGAATTTGTGAAAGTGAAACAATACAAAAAGAATGCCATTGTAAGTTAATAATACGAACACAGACACTGGTAAACATGTTAGCATATTAGCTAATGCTAACAATGCTAGCGTCATCACGTTACGATAGCACGTGCAAATATGCATGAAAACACTCCTACAGGCATCACATATGACGGTTTAGTAAGTAAGGATTGTTTTGTTTATATTGTAAAACTTCTAAACCAGGCCTTGGCAATTATTTTGACTCGGGGGCCAAATTTAGATAAGAAAATGTGTCTGGGGGCCGTATATCTATTTTTAGGAACACTATGGGTTGTACTTGTATAGCGCTTTTCTACCTTCAAGGTACTCAAAGCGCTTTGACACTACTTCCACATTTACCCATTCACACACACATTCACACACTGATGGAGGGAGCTGCCATGCAAGGCGCTAACCAGCACCCATCAGGAGCAAGGGTGAAGTGTCTTGCTCAGGACACAACGAACATGACGAGGTTGGTACTAGGTGGGGATTGAACCAGGGACCCTCGGGTTGCACACGGCCACTCTCCCACTGCGCCACGCCGTCCCAATACAAAACCTCACAATAATGTCTGATTGAATGCTAAAAACATTATGACAGACCGCTTGAAAAAACGGAATGGAATTGTAAATTTTTTGACTGAATGAGACACCCAGAATGTACATGAAAATAAAGAATTTGGGATTTACAATATTAACTATGAACAATAAAACACTGAATATTGACAACATATGAGCGTCACACCCCCTCTCCCGTTACAATCAAGCGAAACGCAACAAAAATGCAACAAACACAGCGAAATATGAACGCAAAAGGTAAAAAAAAACCCACCTACATTGTGATATATGTGATATATCACTAAGCTTTAGAACTTAGTTGTAAAAATCTCCTTACTGCGTCTGTCCCTGAAACCCCTATTTCAGGCTCTGGAAACACTCTGTGGAAACGCTCTGTGGAAACGCTCCCCACCCACACTGCTTGGTGCCTCGTCTGAGCTGCTGTGACTTACATTACCATAGTAACTAATTACATGACCATAGTAACTAGTATATCATGCCAAAGCGCAGATTCCAACCATTGAAAGACTTAGTATAGTTCAAGACTTACGGTCATTAGAAAACATCACTGCACATCATGATGGCTGCTACACTTTACATCTTAAACACTTCATTTGCAAGACACCTAATACAGTTTTGTGATGAAAATGCGCTCGCCTTATCTAGTCAAGGGTTGTTGCCAGCTGATAGCTATTCTTATATTAGTGAAGCCTGGCACACAACATCATGGCTTGACCACTGTGTCAGTGCGGCTGACGCACACGTTCTATGGAGATTGTGTATGAGGCCTCTATGAGCGACCATATTCCATTCATATTAGATATAAAGTTGGACAGTCTCCCTGAGTTGACCCAGGAGGTTAATAGCCTGAAGGCCTAACGAGACTGGTCTAAACTCACAGATGAGGAAGTGCTGTTTTATTACAGGAGAACTGAAGCTCTTTTAAATAATATGTCTCTTCCACTTGATGCAATTTTTTGTACTAATCTTAACTGTAATGATATTATTAATCATAGAAAATCACTTTGTGCAATGAATGACTATATTGTCAAAATCCTGTGTGAAGCTAGTACCGTAGTTCTTATATTACATGCACGAACAGGAAATCCAGTGGGAAGCCAGGCTGGAATAAACATGTTTGAGTGCATTACACTGCGGCTAAGGAGTTCTGGCTGGCAGACCTAGACTAGGTCCAGTACTAGATCGTAAGAAGCTAACACATTCTAAGTACAAATCTGCCATTCAATTTGTCATTCGAAATGAACACACTATGAGAGCTGACTCATTGGCTGAGAAACTCCTTAACTGCAATATCAGTGGATTCTGGAAAGAGGTGAAGACATTGAACCGAGGCAGTATGTCGCTGCCATGCACAATTGAGGGTGTAGCTGGAGCTTCTAACATAGCTGAGAAATGGAGGTAGCACTATTCTGCACTTTTTAATTGTGTTAAAAGTGATATAGGCAGCATCCACAACTGTGAGGCTGTTGGAGTCTCTGTAAGTGAGGTGCTGCAGGCAATATCCCAGCTAGCTGATAATAAAGCCAGTGGCTCTGATCAAATAAGTGCAGAACACCTGAAACATGCAAGCCCCAGAGTAGCGGTCCTGCTTTCCATCTGTTTTCCAGGCCTGATGTCACACGGGCTGCTGCCTGACTCCATGCTGGCTGTCACTCTGGTGCCGGTCATCAAGGACAAGGCAGGTAAGGTGGGAAGCATGGACAATTACAGGCCTATTGCACTTGCAAGCATACTTTCTAAAGTTATAGAGATCATTTTATTAGACCGCTTAAGCGCTTTTCTTACCACTGCTGACAATCAGTTTGGTTTTAAAACTAAGCATGGTACTGACCTTTGTATCTAAGTGATTGATATGTATAAAAGTAAGAACTCCTCAGTTTTAGTTGGCTATATTGACGCGTCAAAAGCCTTTGATAGAGTCAACCATGAGAAACTGTTTTTTAAACTGAAAGAGAGAGGCGTGCCTGATAGTATCATCAGAATTCTGTCATATTCGTATGCTAATCAGAGCATGCAGATCAGATGGGGCGATAATTGCTCAGCAACATTTAAGGTTGGGAAAGGGGTACGCCAGGGGGGAATTCTCTCCCCTGCCCTCTTCAATCTGTATATGAATGAGCTGTATGTACAGCTCAATACCTGTCGAACAGGATGTGTACTTGGTAATACTGTGGTTAATCATTTGATGTATGCGGAGGATTTAGCCATCCTGTCTCCTAGCAGTGCTGCCTTCCAACAGCTGCTGAATATATGTACACATTATGCTTTAAAATAGGATGTGAAATATAATGCCAAAAAGAGTGTCATCATGATATGTAGAACAAGAGAAGACAAGGAACTCTCTTTTCCTTCATTCTATCTGTCAGGACAGGTGCTGAGTGTGTGTGATAAAACTAAGTATCATCATTACAGATCTATTGGGTGATGATGATGATGACCTATACAGACAGCGGCGTATGCTGTATGCATGAAGAAATGTTATTATTGTACATGTAATGTAAAGCTAAACTTATTCAGAGCGTATTGCACTCCTCTGTATACTGCCCTCTGTGGGTAAAGTATAAGCAGAAAAGCATAGAGAAGCTGCAGGTTGCTTATAATGATTGTATGAGGCTTATAATGATTGTACGAGGCTTCTCTTGGGAATTCCAAGAAGCTCCAGTGCAAGCCAGATGTTTGTTAGTGTTGGGGTGCCCACTTTCTCAGCGTTGCTAAGCAACCTTATGTATAAGTTTAAGTGTAGGGCATCTGAGTCTGAAAATGACAAACTCATTGTGATAACGAACCCTGGCCGCAGTTCTGTTAGGTACTCATCTGGACTGTGGAACCATTGGCACACATGTTTGTATGTCAGAAACTGACATTTGGGCTTTATGTTTTATTGTTTTTATTTTTTATTGTTTTGTTTTTAATGTTTTAAACCTGGGGATAGGTTGATTGGCAACACTAAATGGGCCCTAGTGTGTGAATGCTGTCTGTCTATCTGTGTTGGCCCTGCGATGAGGTGGCGACTTGTCCAGGGTGTACCCCGCCTTCCGCCCATGTGCAGCTGAGATAGGCTCCAGCGCCCCCGCGACCCCAAAGGGAATAAGCGGTAGAAAATGGATGGATGGATGGATGTTTTGTATTCTGTTTTTTATTTTTAATGGATCTTAAGGTCTGCAATAAAGATTGATGATGATGAACTCTTTTTCTAGCGTAGTAACAGATCGCCTTGGGACGCCATGCTACGGCATTAGCCGTATGCTAGCTTCTGCGTCAGCAGCTGAATGGCTTTTGAGTTTGTAATACACAACACAATGCAATACCACACCAATCTGTGGTGAGTGAAAAGCATGAACAATCATATTACAGTATCTGTAAAGTATTATTTCATGTTTTGTTTGTACACAGCTAGCTAGACAGTGTATGTAGTGTAGTTGTAATAACACACATGGTATGTTGTGTGTATCAGGATCAATATTATAGTGACTCCATGGACATTGGACCGTTTAGTCAAGCTGGTAGGGGGGATTTTATTTTTCCAGTTGGTTTTGGGTAAGCACTCCATTTCTGTTGGCATAGTTTGGCTCCAAGCTTCACATTTACAGCACCTAGACACGCTCTTGGCATTGGTCTGCTCCAACCATTCACCTTCTCCTCGTGCTCCTTCAGCTTTTAGAACCAACATCCTCCGTATATTCAGGTTAAAAAAATACATATCTTTGTCGTCTATTATGAAGTCCTCAAGGATTAGAACACACGCATTTGTTGCTGGAAGTAGGAACTATGTTGCTATTGGCACTGAAATAAATGATAAGTTCCGGTAATGATTCAAATGACCAAAATACGGTAAAAATTGTACATTTTACATATTGTTATGAAGGTGTCTGTTACTACATTATATATATACATACTTGTAGTGTGTATATGGTACATATTAAATATTGTTATGAAGGTGTCTGTTACTACATGATATATATACTTGCAGTGTGTATATTGTACATATTACATATTGTTATTAAGGTGTCTGTTACTGCATTATATGTACTGTGTATATATCCTTGCAGCATTTTTATGAAACGCTGACGGAGGGCTTTGAAGGCTACAATGGTGACTTCCTTTAACCGCATCTTGCAAGCGTTTTTTTTTTATCTTTAGAAAAAAATTAAATTTGCGTATTCTTGTCTTTTATTATTGTGAATAATAGGCAAAAATCCCCCCAAAAAGTGCAGTTCACCATCAGTGTGTGAATGTGTGTGTGAATGGGTAAATGTGGAAGTAGTGTCAAAGCGCTTTGAGTACCTTGAAGGTAGAAAAGCGCTATACAAGTACAACCCATTTAAGTGTAGGTATGGCAAAAATGCATTGTTTTGTAACAACAGAGAAACACAAGATGAACCTATAGTATTCCCTCCCTCCACCATAAATATCCTTGGTTAACAAGGTACCTTTGATTTAAAACAGCATTTTATACAAGATATCAAATATATCGTCATCAGTTTGGGGCTCCTTAGCCTGGAGAACGTTGAAGAGCCCTGGGTTATGTCAAATGAAAACGGAAGACAAACAATGTAAATATTCTGCTGTATCACCCATTTGCTTATGTCTTTGGCCAAAGCCACAAGTAAATGTGAAAGCAGTTTCAGTTTTGATTATTTTGACAACAACTTATGTCGACTTCAATCAGCCAGTTCTGGACAGGATGAACTAAACCAGTTTGCCTGTATCGGAGTAAAGCCACCAATCTGAGCTCATTCTGTCCTGTTTACAGTATAATGTCAGGCATATTGTTAGTTCTAAAGATATTGAATTGTATATTTTCTTCCTAGGGGTGGACATCCTGAAACTGATCGCCGCTCAGGTTGGTCCTCAGTGGATTGACATCTACCAGTTGCTGGCCAACGCCACAGAACGTGAAGTGGCTGCCTTCTCCAACGGCTACTCTGCGGATCACGAGCGGGCGTATGCCGCGCTGCAGCACTGGACCATTCGCGACGGTGATGCCAATCTGGCCAAGCTGATCAACGCCTTGCATAGGCATCGCCGAATTGACGTGGTAGAGAAGATCCGGCTGGTCATGGAGGACAATCCACAGGTAGGATAAAAATGTAGATCGTCAACGGGGAAATAGTCACCCTAAGTCAGGGGTTTTCAATGAAATTGTTTAGGGGGCCACGTTTCCAGAAAGCTAAGGACTGTGGTGCCGGACTTTGTCTGTTCCTATTTGTTTTATTTAGTGTAAAATCAGCGTCCTCTACAGTGGACATTTGATTTATTTAGTTTTCTGCTATTTTTAAGGACCATCCAATCATCTTTATGACAGCACTCTAGTGTTTTTAAGAATCTGCTGTATAAATGTATTTTTCAAACTGAACACGTGGGCCACCAGTTGAATAGCCTAAAAATGAAAAAGAGAGGGCCTAAAATGGATCCTTGAGGAACACCACTTGTGTAACTAAAGTAGAACAAATGACTGAAGTTAACAAACTTCAGCAACACCTTATTTACATTCATCACAATACGGAAAAAAGGCTGTCTGCCAAAAAGGAAGAGACTTAAAGGGTTGCCTTGGGGAATGCCTCAGTTAAGTAAATCACAAGATGACCCCGATGTACTATGTTTCCTAGCAAGTTTACAATGCCAATGAAAGGATCTGCCAATGCGTTTACTGTGGTCCAAGTTCCTCTATACAAAAGGAGCACTCTACCGTTTTTCGGACTTTTCAGGGCTTTTCCTTGGGTTTTGAACTGAACTCAGCCAGTTGAATAGCAGTTTTCCCCTAAATCTACCGGCATAACATTATGAAACACTACACAACATCGGACGCCGTTCTGGATGTATCCTGTTTTTAGTTGCTAACATGTATTGCAGGGCTCAAATTATCGTACATTATGATACGAGAGAAAATTACACTTTCAACGACTGCTGTTGGCTTTGACAGTTAGGATTGTTTGTTTGCATCAAAACAGTTGTTTTTCTCACTACGATATGACAAAACCATCCTTGCCCAGGCACACCCTCCTGGTTTTGGAAAATAAATATTTGAGGTTTTGGCACCAGCCGCCATATAAGATCTCACCAATTTAAGTCTAAGACTAGATGTGACCAATCTAAGTCTAAGACTAGATGTGACCAATCCAAGTCTAAGACTAGATGTGACCACTGTAAGTCTAAGACTAGATGTGACCAATCTAAGTCTAAGACGAGATCTGTCCAATCTAAGTCTAAGACTAGATGTGACCCATCTATGTCTAAGACTGGCTGTGACCAATCTAAGTCTAAGACTAGATCTGTCCAATCTAAGTCTATGAACTGATGAAGTCTACTTAGATGAGAGGTGAAAGGTCTTCTAGTACAAACCAAACAGTCCAGTTGTGATGATTGAATGTCCTGAGAAAGATATTTGGGGAAATATTTCTCTTTCAGAAGGTGAAAGACTTGTAGAAATACAAAGTTGATCATACGTCTGACAGACAAGGCTGAGGGAAATTCAGTTGAGTTTATCAAGCATTGTTCCTTGAATCAGCATTTGATCTATTGTGTGGGACATCACATGACATCCTCACAATCCCATTGAATGCAGTAGAACTCGCTAGAACAGTTTCAAAATGTGATAGGATCATCTCTTCTCTCAATGCATCAGAATCGGATGTTGTCTTTGTCTCAAATGATACAATATGCAGTTTTTCAAAGGTTTTTGTACATGACCTTCTGTACGTGTGTCATGGCGACATATGTCAGAACGCTCTGCTGTTAAATTTGATCAGCGTCTTTGAAAAACAAACGTTTTAGAGGCGACCAACGCTCAAGTTAAACACGATGGTGTCCACAGAATAAATACATTTTTAACAGGTAACAAGAGGAATTTGTCACTTTTAACAAAGTTTTGGCCTGAATACTAAAAATACTTTACAAACATAAATTCCCTCCATTTTGAGTACTTCTAAAGCAAAATGTGGTACACGTACCACTAGAGAATCACTAATTAAATATTCAAACACAGTTAAACTCTGTGTAATGTTACAGTGGCCTAAATATTAGATATAGGTGTTCAAATAAAACATCTGCCTCGTATTTAATGAATACTTGGGCCTACTACGCTACTGTATTTTAATGGTGGTACTTAGAGAGCCAGGTGTTTTCTGAGGTGGGGGAAAACGTTTGAGAACCGCTGTTCTAAAGCCTTCTGGGGAATGTATTTTTCCACCGTTTGATATGATTTGAATGAACAAAACCAGAGTGAACATTTTAGTGATTGTGTGTAAAAGCTGCAAAGCTAACAGTCAGAATGCTAACATGTTAACAGTTTGCATGCGGGCAAGATCATGCCAAGGAACAATGGCAATCAAAGCACTTAACACAAAACTACTGTAATAACCGGATGCAATAATAAGGAGTGCAATATTGGGATAGTGCAATATGGGAGGTGTGCAATACTAAGGAGTGCAATATTGGGATAGTGCAATATGGGAGGTGTGCAATACTAAATAGTGCAATATTGGGATAGTGCAATATGGGAGGTGTGCAATACTAAGGAGTGCAATATTGGGATAGTACAATATGGGAGGTGTGCAATACTGGGGGAGTGTAATGTGTGATCTCATAACTTACTGATATACCTGCGCACTGTACACTGTAGTCACTGTAATGTCATATTCATACTGTATGTATGTATGTATGTATGTATGTATGTATGTATGTATATATGTATGTATGTATATATGTATGTATGTATGTATATATGTATATATGTATGTATGTATGGATATATGTATGTATGTATGTATGTATGTATATACAAACCCCGTTTCCATATGAGTTGGGAAATTGTGTTAGATGTAAATATAAACGGAATACAATGATTTGCAAATCATTTTCAAGCCATATTCAGTTGAATATGCTACAAAGACAACATATTTGATGTTCAAACTCATAAACTTTGTTTTTTTTTGCAAATAATAATTAACTTTAGAATTTAGCAACACATGACAAAGAAGTTGGGAAAGGTGGCAATAAATACTGATAAAGTTGAGGAATGCTCATCAAACACTTATTTGGAACATCCCACAGGTGTGCAGGCTAATTGGGAACAGGTGGGTGCCATGATTGGGTATAAAAACAGCTTCCCAAAAAATGCTCAGTCTTTCACAAGAAAGGATGGGGCGAGGTACACCCCTTTGTCTACAACTGCGTGAGCAAATAGTCAAACAGTTTAAGAACAACGTTTCTCAAAGTGCAATTGCAAGAAATGAAGGGATTTCAACATCTACGCTCCATAATATCATCAAAAGGTTGAGAGAATCTGGAGAAATCACTTCATGTAAGCAGCTAAGCCCGTGACCTTCCATCCCTCAGGATGTACTGCATCAACAAGCGACATCAGTGTGTAAAGGATATCACCACATGGCCTCAGGAACACTTCAGAAACCCACTGTCAGTAACTACAGATGGTCGCTACATCTGTAAGTGCAAGTTAAAACTCTCCTATGCAAGGCGAAAACCGTTTATCAACAACACCCACAAATGCTGTCGGCTTCGCTGGGCCTGAGCTCATCTAAAGATGGACTGATACAAAGTGGAAAAGTGTTCTGTGGTCTGACGAGTCCACATTTCAAATTGTTTTTGGAAACTGTGGACGTCGTGTCCTCCGGACCAAAGAGGAAAAGAACCATCCGGATTGTTATAGGCGCAAAGTTGAAAAGGCAGCATGTGTGATGGTATGGGGGTGTATTAGTGCCCAAGACATGGGTAACTTACACATCTGTGAAGGCACCATTAATGCTGAAAGGTACATACAGCTTTTGGAGCAACATATGTTGCCATCCAAGCAACGTTACCATGGACGCCCCTGCTTATTTCAGCAAGACAATGCCAAGCCACGTGTTACATCAACGTGGCTTCATAGTAAAAGAGTGCGGGTACTAGACTGGCCTGCCTGTAGTCCAGACCTGTCTCCCATTGAAAATGTGTGGCGCATTATGAAGCCTAAAATAGCACAACAGAGACTTGAACAACTTAAGCTGTACATCAAGCAAGAATGGGAAAGAATTCCACCTGAGAAGCTTCAAAAATGTGTCTCCTCAGTTCCCAAACCTTTACTGAGTGTTGTTAAAAGGAAAGGCCATGTAACACAGTGGTGAACATGCCCTTTCCCAACTACTTTGGCACGTGTTGCAGCCATGAAATTATAAGTTAATTATTATTTGCAAAAAAAAAACAAAGTTTATGAGTTTGAACATCAAATATGTTGTCTTTGTAGCATATTCAACTGAATATGGCTTGAAAATGATTTGCAAATCATTGTATTCCGTTTATATTTACATCTAACACAATTTCCCAACTCATATGGAAACGGGGTTTGTATGTAAAACGCTGTGTCTTGATGCCCAAGACAAATTTCTCTTCGGAAGCAATAAAGCTAATTATTATTATTATTATTATTATTATTATTATTATTAATATCCATGACTGTTGGGTTTGTAAGGACACAATTGGCTAGCATGCTAACTGTTAGCATCCTCTAGGATACAAATAAACAAAGTATAAAGTTTTAGTTATCCTCCCTTATGAAGTCAGTAACTGGAGGTTACTTATGTGTCACCGTTACGTTTCTGCATCTGCTCTCCAATGACGTGCTGGTCTAGAAGTTTCTGCATCTGCTCTCCAATGATGTGCTGGTCTAGAAGTTTCTGCATCTGCTCTCCAATGACGTGCTGGTCTAGAAGTTTCTGCATCTGCTCTCCAATGACGTGCTGGTCTAGAAGTTTCTGCATCTGCTCTCCAATGATGTGCTGGTCTAGAAGTTTCTGCATCTGCTCTCCAATGACGTGCTGGTCTAGAAGTTTCTGCATCTGCTCTCCAATGATGTGCTGGTCTAGACGTTTCTGCATCTGCTCTCCAATGATGTGCTGGTCTAGACGTTTCTGCATCTGCTCTCCAATGATGTGCTGGTCTAGAAGTTTCTGCATCTGCTCTCCAATGACGTGCTGGTCTAGAAGTTTCTGCATCTGCTCTCCAATGATGTGCTGGTCTAGAAGTTTCTGCATCTGCTCTCCAATGATGTGCTGGTCTAGAAGTTGATCTTTTGTTGCAACAGAGCGGTCAGTCAGCAAAGCACAGAAGTAGAGCAATGCTTAGGTTTCAATTTGATCTCCTATCTGCTAAGTGCTGCTACCTCTCGGCCCTGGCTGGGAAAACAAGACATGACTTCATAACAAGGCACTCCTCTCATGAGCTCATCTCCAAACCAGTCCTTACTGGTTTCAACTGCATGCTCATTATTAGCAGCAGGGGAGGAGACAGCATTTAAGCCAAGCTATTAGTCAATATTAGGGCTAACTCATGTGAGGAATCACAAAAATGTATAAGCACGTTTTATTTGGTGCTCTTTAACCGTGGATGTTACCTGCCAAAACTCCACAAACACACAAATATGTTCATTCTAACGCCCAACAAAAAAAACTACCCTATTTTCCAGACTATATTGCATATCGGTTTATAAGCCGGACCCACTCAATTTTAGGGGGAACAATATTTTTCTATATATTAGCCGCTCCAGACTATAAGCCGCATATAAATATCCATCCATCCATTTTCTACTGCTTGTCCCTTTCGGGGTCGCGGGGGGTGCTGGAGCCTATCTCAGCTGCATTTGGGCGGAAGGTGGGTTACACCCTGGACAAGTCACTACCTCATCAACACAGATAGACAACATTCACACACTATGGACCATTTAGTGTTGCCAATCAACCTATCCCCAGGTGTATGTGTTTGGAGGTGGGAGGGGCCTATCCCCAGGTGCATGTCTTTGGAGGTGGGAGGGGCCTATCCCCAGGTGCATGTCTTTGGAGGTGGGAGGAAGCTGGAGTAAAACCCACGCAGTCACGGGGAGAACATGCAAACTCCACACAGAAAGATCCCAAGCCCGGGATTGAACTAAGGACCTTCTACGCTGTGAAATGAGATATTTACACAGAAATATCATGTAAATGTTTGTTTCCATATTTAATTGTTTCCAAACGGTGTCTGTAACACGGCAGTAAAACGGCTGATCAAACAAAACAGAAGTCATTGTCATGGACCCACTAGCTGCACAAGCTAGCTCTCCAATCAGCTAAACAGACTCAATAATGTGATGTTTTTGATTGATTGATTGATTGATTGAAACTTGTATTAGTAGATTACACAGTACAGTACATATTCCGTACAATTGACCACTAAATGGTAACACCCCAATAAGTTTTTCAACTTGTTTAAGTCGGGGTCCACGTAAATCAATTCATGGTATACATATATACTATCATCATAATACAGTCGTCACTCAAGTTAATCATCAGAGTATATACATTGAATTATTTACATTATTTACAATTCGGGGGGTGGGATGTGGAGGGTTTGGTTGATATCAACACTTCAGTCATCAACAATTGCATCATCAGAGAAATGGGCATTGAAACAGTGTAGCTCTGACTTGGACGTTTTGATGAATTTACTGAGGAATTTGTGAAAGTGAAACAATACGAAAATAATGCCATTGTAAGTTAATGATACTAACACAGACACTGGTAAATGTGTTAGCATATTAGCTAATGCTAACGACGTTCGCTTGATTACATTATGCTAGCTTGTACTAATATGGATGAAATCACTCATCGAACATCACATATGGGACGGTTTAGTAAGTACGAATTGTTTTAGTTATATTGTAACACAAACGAATCCATACGAGTAGGAAAACTATGGACGGCTAAAAGACAGATCGGCACTTCTACTTCCGGTTGAAAGTGCTAAATGGAAGGACACTGCAGCAACTACAGTGAGCGAACAAATGATGGCGCCATTGCACAAACAATAACACACTTTTTCAATATATTTGCTTATTTTTTTATTTGTTTTTAAACTATTTGTATTATGGCCGTCAGCAAAAAAAATAAAAATTAACTGCACCGTTTTATAAGCCACAGGGTTTAAAGCATAGGAAGAAAGTAGCAGCTTGTAGTCCGGAATTTACGGTATTTTCGTCAATTAAAAAAGCGATTCACAAGTTTAAAAAAAAAAAAAAAAAAAACATTTCTGCAAGTAATAAAACATTTTGCAAATATAAAAAACAGCTTCAATTAAAAAAAAATGTTGTAAGTAAAAAAATAAACGATTTTCTTCAGTGTAAAACCTTTGGTAGTAAAATTCCACCCTTATGTCAGTAATATTCCATCTTACACGTTCGAAGTCTGGCAAGTTAAGCCGGACAGAAAAAAGAGAGATTTGTTATTGATAGCACATGTCCATAAACATGGATCCTCTAAGTCCTGACTTGTGTCTTGTCTGGCTTGTGTCTCCACAGTTTGACCTCAAGCAGCTGATGACTTCAGCCAATGGAAGCCAAAGCCTCAGTCCAATCCACAAACAGCCTTTACAGTCTCCCGGCAGCAGTGCGCTGGAGCAGTCACCCGGCAGCAGTGCTGCAGGTGCGGTGGAGCAGTCACCCGTGGACCGGACCAAAAGTTTCTTCCACGACGAGTCGGAGCCGCTACTCCGCTGCGACTCCACCTCCAGCAAGGACTCGGCCCTCAGCAGGAACGGCTCCTTCATCACCAAAGGTGACGAGATGAAGTCATTTGAATTGTACAGCTTTCTTCCATCAGGACCATATTGAGCAGAGCATCACATGAAATATTAGCTACAAGAGCTACTTTGCATCTGCAGGCACCATAAAAACACACATTTACAGACAATATCATTCATTGACAATAAAACAATCCACATGAGATGAACTGCTGAGCATGCACATTACACTTGGCTACAAGTCATTAACAGACAATATCATTCTACTATAAATATTGACAATAAAACAATCCACATAAGATGAACTGCTGAGCGTGCACATTACACTTGGCTACAAGTCATTAACAGACACTTGGCTACAAGTCATTAAGCCTGCTAGTGTCTCTAATTGTCTAACTGAGATGACCATTTAGTCCTACGTGGTTGAATGTTACAATCACCTCTCGTATCGCAGGTTTTTATTTATAAACACTTGTAGTGGTGGAGGGACACGCTTGTTCAAAACCCTAAAAACAAAACATACATCCAAAAATGTCTGATAGTTGTCCAAATGCCAAATATTCTACTTGCTAAGAATATTCCAATAATGACAGTGATGGGTCTTAAGGTGTGCTGTGTAGCATCAGACCAACTAGTTGAAATGTGCAAACATCACTTTTGCTGATTCCAAAGTCAAAAAAGGTCTTATTTGATTCAAATGTGAAAGTTTAATTTGTCATTTTGTAAAGAAGATACTTAAAAGTTAGGTTTGAATCAAAGACCACACCCAAATACTTCAAAGGGTCCACTACATCTAAACATATATCCATGACTAAAACAGAGGGCTGTGGGTCTTTAGATATCTGCCGCAAAAAAAACATTCAAACATTATGCAATGCAGTCTGCTAAAAATGATGGAAAGTGCCACTCTACATAGCAACTGCCGCTGTGGTCAAAGTTGGAGTTGCCACAAAGCACACTTTAAAGAATGTTCAACACTCTACTGCTGAAGTGGATAGTGCATACCTCACGTTTCGTGTGTCAGGTAAACTCCGACGTGGGGGGACTGGAGGCTTTGATTTGCAATCTAAAGGGAACGCCTCCACAAACGGACACCTTTAGAAAAGTGACGCTTTTTTTGTTTTACATCAAATCTACACCAAAGCATATTTAATGAATACTTATCACCTCGACCAGGAGTCCTTCAACTGTGGTACGCAGGCTCCATCTAGTGGTGCGCCTGGAGTAAAGTACAGTCTTTTACTTTCCTCTATTCAAATACAGTGTTACTGTTCAAACATTGTGGCATGTTAGTGGCCAAAAATATGACATTTCTTCAAATCCAATCAAACTTTATTTATATTGCACTTTTCATGCACAAGCAAGTGGCAAACACAAAGTGCTGTAGAAAACAAAACCGCAATAACAATAAGGAAACACACACACACACACACACACACACACACACACACACACAAAGTGCTGTAGAAAACACAACAGCAATAACAATAAGGAAACACACACAAACACACACACAAAGTGCTGTAGAAAACAACAGCAATAACAATAAGGAAACACACCTACACACACAAAGTGTTGTAGAAAACACAACAGCAATAACAATAAGGAAACATACACACACACACACACACACACCACTAGCAGCAATAACACAACACTTTCACCGCAGAATAATTCACGTGTACAATATTGTACAAAAGATATGATGAACTATATGTAAAAATCAAATATAAATATTATTTGAATACATTATTAAAAACATAACATTGAGAGAATAAGAACAATAGAACTATTAATGATTTACATAGAAAACAACACAAGAAAATAAAAGCATGATTAAAAAGGTGTGTCTTTAGCCTTTCAACGCTCTCTGCACTTCATCTTTTCCGGGTGATGGTAGCTAATCAAGTATCCTGGGTGAGTCTGGAACATGCTTTACTCCCTCCACCACATAGGTTAGGTTTTACTCCCTCCACCACATAGGTTAGGTTTTACTCCCTCCACCACATAGGTGAGGTTTTACTCCCTCCGCCACATAGGTTAGGTTTTACTCCCTACACCACATAGGTTAGGTTTTACTCCCTACACCACATAGGTTAGGTTTTACTCCGTCCACCACATAGGTTAGGTTTTACTCCCTCCACCACATAGGTTAGGTTTTACTCCCTCCGCCACATAGGTTAGGTTTGACTCCCTCCAC
>NC_084576.2:35590000-35626480 GCF_033978685.3 Nerophis lumbriciformis
TGTAATTTTGAATTTTTTATATGGTGCTTTTTTATAATATCTAGAAAGTTGACTGAGCAGGTTGTGTTATGTGTGACCATGTGTGTTGACCTTTTGTGTTGGTTGCATTTTTTTGTGCCATGACTAGGGAAGGTTGTTTGGATTGGGTCATAAAAGCATATGCTGTTTTCACTTCCAAAGCACAATTCATGGTCGTTGTCCTGATTCACACAAGTTGTCCACAAGATAGTGGAACATTTGCAACACATTGTCAGATATTTCAAATGAATTTGAAATGACCCTTGGTGTCAGACTTCTTATTAAACTCATGACGTCTCTCACGGGTCAAAATGAAGATGCAAATGGCCCGCGGGCCCTAGTTTGGACACCCCTGCTGTAGCGAATGGTAAATACAATGAAACCCGCTTATGTTGACAGCTCGTCTAACGTATGTCCTGTTTCTGTTCTGCTTATTACTAAAAGTTTGAAATAAAAAGCATGGCACATTTACAAAAGCTTTATTGCCATTGCAGTCAAGACACATTTGTGTTGGACCGCCACAAGTAAATGTGGTGCTCACTCATTAACAAAGTATAACGGTACTGACTGTCGGTGTACAGTAGGGAAGGGATTCATTTTACAATGCAGTCTGCTGAAAATGTTGGAAAGTGCCACTCCCCACAGCAACTGACGCTGTGGTCAAAGTTGGAATTGCCACAAAACACTATTTAAGATGTTCAACACTCTCCTAGCTTAAGTGGATAGTGCTACCACCTACATTTGTCACGTTTCATGTGTCAGTTAAACCCCGTTCCTACTGTTGCTTGTCATTTTAACTCCGTAGAGTAGGCGGCGGCCTTTATTTTCAGCCGAGAATAAACAGGATGGATCCATGTTGCCAACTATACAGCGACTTACAAGTACCATAACGCCTGAGTATTTTGAGATACAAGCCATCTTTTGTCTTTTTTCTAATGCTTTAAGTGGCGAGCATCATTTGAGTTACGAGACTCCCCGTCATTAGATGGTGAAAGACTGATTTGACATGAGAGCGCTTTGAGTTACACGCTCGGCCGTGGAAGCAATTGAGCTTGTTGAGGTGTTAACGAATGACTCCTTTTGGAAAAAAGCAACTAGCAACAAATGTTGCTACTTCTTGGGGGTTTTATTGGGCGTCATGGTAACGACATAAACGCACCAATGGCTCTTAATGAGCAGCAGGTGCTACTTTCCCTCAATGAAATAATTCACTTCATTTGATGTTTACTAGGGCTGGAAGTCTTTGGGCACCACGCCATTCCATTCCATTCTTGGAGGTAACCATTCCATTCTCAACAATACCTTTTAATAACACAGGCTGCCAGCTCTAGGATCCATTTGCATTCCTCCATAAAATACATCAACATCTCTGATAAATGTCTATCTTACGCAAAAGAAAGCTGCTTTTGTTTTGCAAAAACTCTCCCCAAATATTTATTCAAATCCAATACAAATAACCCAACAGGCACAAAACATCAAAACAACATTGAGAACTTTTTGAATGAGGTCCTGATGTTGAGCAACTCAAACATAACGTTGCTTTTTCACCACGTTTAATCAATGTTGGCTTGTGACGTTGATTTGACAATTGAAATGTGCTCATTTGCCAGCCAATATTCTACAACACAAATACAACATGCTTTTTCACCTCCTTTATTCAATGTCACTTTGTGACGCTGAAATGTGCTCATTTGCCAGCCAATATTCTATAACACAAATACAACATGCTTTTTCACCTCCTTTATTCAATGTCACTTTGTGACGCTGAAATGTGCTCATTTCTAAACCAACAAGGTGGATCCAATGTTGGACATCAATGTTGTCTCAATTGACAAATATAACTCATTTGTAAGGTTGTTTCAACGTCACTTTTAAAGGACATGTATGTCAAATCAACGTTGTCTTGCGCCTGCTGTGAAGGCAACAAGAGAAGTATCAAACACTTATCTTTTGTCAAGTAAATCTGTCATTTGCCTGAGTGTCTGGAATGGCAGATTTATAGAAAAAATACTTTGTTTTTAATCGATTAAGAATCAGAAATAGGAATCGGGATTCATTTGAAAATCTTTTTTTTTTAAACCCCTCATGTTTATAAACATTTGTTATGCTTTTCATGTTTTGTTTTACTCACACGCGTCATGGCCAATTATGCAAATTAACGACCTAGACTGCAGTCCTACAGGAGTCACTGAAATATATCAAATATATATAGGGACGTCGTGGCGCAGTGGAAGAGTGGCCGTGCGCAACCCGACGGTCCCTGGTTCAATCCCCACCTAGTACCAACCTCGTCATGTCCGTTGTGTCCTGAGCAAGACACTTCACCCTTGCTCCTGATGGCTGCTGGTTAGCGCCTTGCATGGCAGCTCCCTCCATCAGTGTGTGAATGTGTGTGTGAATGGGTAAATGTGGAAGTAGTGTCAAAGCACTTTGAGTACCTTGAAGGTAGAAAAGCGCTATACAGGTACAACCCATTTATCATTTGTCATTTAAATATGAAAAATCCGAATAAAAGTATGCACAAATCGTAGGTTCCAAAAACCTTTATTATACAAGCAATAGCGTGTTTTGCTTCCATTAATGTCGACGGCCACTTATGTCGACAACAGTCAGTCACGCGGGGGGACGTCGACACAAGCGGGTTACACTGCACTCTGTTGCTATACAATAACAATGATTGACCTCCCAACTGTTTTGTTGTCTTTATATAAACAAATATAAAGTGACAATGATTGACCTCCCAACTGTTTTGTTGTCTTTATATAAACAAATATAAAGTGACAATGATTGACCTCCCAACTGTTTTGTTGTCTTTATATAAAGAAATATAAAGACAAAACAACATTTAAGATACATACTTTCTTCACTGTGGAGTGACAATCTGCTGGATTCCAGCAAGTCAAAAGCACTTCAATCAGGTTGAACTGCACTTTTGTTCATTTTCAGATGCTCGTGTAAACAAACATTCAGTAGTTATGCAATTCTTTTTCCAGGTGTGCAACGTATGTTGCACACCTGGAAAACACCCGTTTACTCATTGTTTCCACTCTTTGCTAGCTTGCTGCTCTGGAACCAAAGCCATAATTATTGTTTTTATATGCAAATAATCCAATCCAACATACAGTATGGGAAGGGACTCATATGGCTGGGTGGATCTCACGTGAGAGGAAGAGGATGGGGGGCACGCTACGTAGCAACTCACACTGTGGCCAAAGTTGCCACACAACACATTTCAAGATATTCAAAACACTACTGCCATCCACCCCTCTCAATTTGTCACGTTGTGTGTGTCAGGTAAACAAATGGGGCCAAATAAATCCCCTTCCTAGAAGTAGCATTGTGGATCCTGAACCATGATATCATGTTTCACTGTCTATTTTGAGTTGAAATATCATCAGGTGTGTGCATTTTCTAACATTACAGTTGTCACATAGCGCTTCAAATATTGCATAACAGATTTTTTTTTTAATATATAAAAATGACGTGCATTCAAGTAAAACATTTAAACAATGTTACTGTAACATTCTGACAATAAAATTGCATTCGTGACCAGATATCGGGCTCTTTTTTAAATAATACAAGCCAATAATAATTAATCTCAAATTAAAAGTGCAATTTTTCTGATCTAACTTGGGAAATCATTTGACTGCACTATTGAATGATTCCTAATGTCATGTCCGGAACCAATTAAGGGAGGGACGGCCTCGCATATGACCTTGGATTATGATGATTAAATAGCACTGGTAAAAAGTTGATGAAAGTGTAAATGAGCAAATATGGGAAGTAGAGCGATACATGCCTTCATTCACTTCCGTCCCAAATGGGATCATTTTTCTGCTCCTTTTTGTCAATTTAAGACTGAATTTAGCAAGAAAACAGCAAAAATGGTAAAAAGAAAAAAAAAATGATATTAATATCATGCGTTGTCAGGTATAACCCAAAACTAACAGACTTATAGAAATGCCATTTTAATACAATTTTTTATGTATAGCCGACTGTTTAACAAACAGCGTTCAGGTGTCGTTGCCAGGCTTGTATCGCACGTTTTCAGTCGGATGAGTACTTTGTGTTTTACTTGCTCTTAATTGATCTATATGCACACTTTGCTACTGAGGTGCTATATTGTAACGCATGTGTGCCCCTTACACTTATATTTCATGCTGCTGTGGCGTGCTGCTCCTCTTCTGCACTGTTGACCTTGGAAATTCCCGTGTTGGTGAACGCACCTTGGGGTGACTCTGATTGGTGGATAAGGAGGAAGTCCGTCCTTGGAGTGACTCTGATTGGTGGATAAGGAGGAAGTCCGTCTGGGGCCATCCAAGAGCTGATGCTTAACAAAGTAAAAGCTTGATTGACTGATTGATGCTTTTATGGTGTCCTTCTGGGTGTTAACCCTAAAGAGTAAGGGCAATCATAAAAATGAATATAACACTTTAATATGTATATCAAATAAATGCAAAACATCATACAAATTAGTAAAACACTTGAAAATAGGGTTGTACATCAAAAATATCAAATGATTTTACACAGAGAAAGTGCACTTTTGTATATAGTTTGGGTGAATGGTGTTTTACTGCTGTTATTCATGTAATGTTCTGTTGTTGTCAATAAAAGATCAACGTGTTGTCTTCTCCAGCTAAATATGAGCTAGCAACATTTATTGACCAACAATACTTCACACACACTTTACTCCTGTAAAGCTCCAGGCTACATCTATCTGTGATGAGTGACTGCCACCCACTGGTGACACCCGTCATTACATCCTTCTTCCAGCAAGTTGACGTAACACACTATGAGTGAACTCATTTACACATGAACACATTCTAAATGGTTCCAATAGTGCAACACATCAATCAATAAATCAATGTTTATTTATATAGTCCTAAATCACAAGTGTCTCAAAGGGCTGCACAAGCCACAACGACATCCTCGGTTCAGAGCCCACATAAGGGCAAGGAAAAACTCACAACCCAGTGGGATGTCAATATGAATGACTATGAGAAACCTTGGAGAGGACCGCAGACATAAGTCTTTTTTGTGTAACGGGTATAAGAAATACTTTTGATTATTTGAGTGAAATTCCTGCTAAAATATGTATATTGTTTTGTTATGCAATTAGAGGTCCAATTGCGCCATCTGCTATAACCTAAAAGTCTATAAATAGGACCGGAAACCGGAAGCAGACGTAACACACTATGAGTTAACTCATAAAGTGCACATGAAACATTCTAAATGATCCCAATAGTGCAACACGTAAGTCTTTTTTGATACGAGCAAAAGTGTCTTAAGGCAGTATCAATATTTGAACACAAATACCAGGATATAAGTATACATGTTATTCAGTGTTGGGACTAACACGTTACAATAGTCAGGCATGTGCAGTAGGGTTAGGGTTAGGTGTTGAGGGTTAGGGTTAGGGGAAGGGGAAGGGGGAGGGGCTAGGCACTGTCCTTCAACAGTCTTCCCAGTGACACTCCACCAGACACACACCCCCCAGGGACCCCAAATGAACACCGTCGAACGCGGTGTCAGACACATCAACCACTAATCAATTTTAAACATGCGACGCGTTTCGGTCTTCTTGACCTCTTCAGGCATGTATTGTCTAAGCTTCCTCATTTTTCTCAACAGCATGATGTCCCCTCATCAGCTGGAGCCCAAATGGAGCAGTTGGCAGGAGGAGGATTTATTTGAGTGCTGCAGGGGGCGGGGCAATTGCTCACACCTGCAGTCATTAGTCACTCCACTGATCACCAAGGGAAATATCTGGTGTTCAAAAATCACAACAAAAATATCAAAATAAATATTCATGGGTAATCACTGCACACAAAACAAATAATCACTGCAAACAAATACAGGTAAGTATATCACTGCAAACAAATCCAAGTAGGTATTTCATAGGTAAAAACATCCAGATAAATCCCTGGTGTCTGTGACCTCAGACCCCTATTTTAAAATGTGTCAGAATTTTCTCAAGAGTCCACACCGCATCCAAACGATGCCAAAAAGAGCCCCCGGGGGGCCGTACGAAGGGCAGGGTGCCACCCAACGGACAGACTGGAGGCACGGGCTAGTTAGGTGTTGAGGGTTAGGGGAGGGGCTAGGCACAGTCCTTCAACAGTCTGCCCAGTGACACCCCACCAGACGCACACCCCCCAGGGACCCCAAATGAACACCGTCGAACGCGATGTCAGACACATCAACCACTAATCAATTTTAAACATGCGACGCGTTTCGGTCTTCTTGACCTCTTCAGGCATGTATTGTCTAAGCTTCAACATTTTTCTCGACAGCATGATGTCCCCTCATCAGCTGGAGCCCAAATGGAGCAATTGGCAGGAGGAGGATTTATTTGAGTGCTGCAGGGGGAGGGGCAATTGCTCACACCTGCAGTCATCAGTCACTCCACTGATCACCAAGGGAAATATCTGGTGTTACACAAATCATTCCAAAAAATATCAAAATAAATATTCATGGGTAATCACTGCACACAAAACAAATAATCACTGCAAACAAAAACAGGTAAGTAGGTCACGGCAAACAAATCCAGGTAAGTATATCACTGCAAACAAATCCAGGTAAGTATTTCATAGGTAATAACATCCAGATAAATCCCCGGTGTCTGTGACCTCTGACCCCTATTTTAAAATGTGTCTGAATTTTCTCAGAGCCCACACCGCATCCAAACGATGCCAAATAGAGCCACCGGCTTACAGGCAATTGCTCACACCTGCAGTCATTAGGGTTAGGGTTAGGGTTAGGTTTGGGGGTAGGTTTTAGGTAAGGAGAAGGGAATGGTTAGGGTTAGGGAAGAGGGGGGGTGGGGGATATGGGAAAAATAAAGAAGGGAAAAACGGGAATGTGCACTGTCCGTCACAATCCAACGGGCTCACACTCACACCTCATTTAGGCCCCCTGGATGTCTGGTGCCCAATTTGGAGATCCAAAGGAGCTCCGCCCGGTGGCGTTGGGCGAGGCTCCATTTGGGATCCGTCTCTACGACAGTCGCCCGGACGGAAGACCACCCGTGTCGGAGAAAATGCTGAACCAGGTGAGTGTTGGTATTTTTGTGCCTAACGATGTTGTACTTGTGTTGGGCGAATCTCCTAGCTAAGGTATTGCCCGTCTCGCCCACGTACATATCGCCACATCGTTGGCACCGAATCACGTACACACAGTTCCGGGTGTGTCGGCCGCCACGGCACAACGGCTGGAAAACCTTGCGGTTGTGGGGGTTCACCAACCATGGTGAGTGGCGGACAAGGGTGTCCCTCCTAGTGGAGGGCGGGTCTCTCAGTGAGCTGACCCTAGCCCTGACCAACAGATCATTCAAGTTGGGGTTCTTACGGTAGGCCGGCACCACGTAGCGCCCCGGCAGCCTCCCGCTACTCTCCACAAAGGTCCGGAAGTGGTCTTTGACCTTCCTGGCGACCCGCACGTCCGAGGGAGAGTAGGTGGTGATGAGAGGGATCATGTCGGTCCCAGGGGGAGGCCCCTTCGGGTCCAAGAAGACCCTCAACTGCCGTCGGAGGAAGGACCTGGAATAGCCCCTCCCCCTCAGGGCAGAAAAGAGGGTCCTCGAGGCCGTCAGGAAGTCCTCCCTTCTGGTGCAGACACGATGAAACCTCAACAATTGGAATTTCACCAACCCCGCGAAGGTATGCTTGGGGTGGAAGCTGCTTTTGAAGAGGAGCGCGTGGGTGTCGGTCTCCTTGAAGAACACCCTGATGTCCAAGTGTTGCGTGTCGGCAAAGTCGGGACCCTTGAATGTCGTGGTGTCCAAAAAGTCGACCGATGTGTTGCTCGTGGTCGACTTGATGGTGATATTTTTATTGTGAGTGTTCAGCGTGTTTAAGAACACGCTGAACTCCTCACTGGAATGGGTCCAGACACCCCAGATGTCATCCAGGTACCGGAAGTAGTGGAGAGGACGTTTTGGGCAGGCGGCCAAGGGAGAGGGTTAGGGTTAGGGTTAGGGTTAGGGTTAGGGTTAGGTTTGGGGGTAGGTTTTAGGTAAGGAGAAGGGAATGGTTAGGGTTAGGGAAGAGGGGGGGTGGGGGGTATGGGAAAAATAAAGAAGGGAAAAACGGGAATGTGCACTGTCCGTCACAATCCAACGGGCTCACACTCACACCTCATTTTTAGGCCCCCTGGATGTCTGGTGCCCAATTTGGAGATCCAAAGGAGCTCCGCCCGGTGGCGTTGGGCGAGGCTCCATTTGGGATCCGTCTCTACGACAGTCGCCCGGACGGAAGACCACCCGTGTCGGAGAAAATGCTGAACCAGGTGAGTGTTGGTATTTTTATGCCTAACGATGTTGTACTTGTGTTGGGCGAATCTCCTAGCTAAGGTATTGCCCGTCTCGCCCACGTACATATCGCCACATCGTTGGCACCGAATCACGTACACACAGTTCCGGGTGTTAGGGTTAGGGTTAGGGTTAGGGTTAGGGTTAGGGTTAGGGTTAGGGTTGGGTTAGGGTTAGGGTTAGGGTTAGGGTTAGGTTTGGGGGTAGGTTTTAGGTAAGGAGAAGGGAATGGTTAGGGTTAGGGAAGAGGGGGGGTGGGGGATATGGGAAAAATAAAGAAGGGAAAAAACGGGAATGTGCACTGTCCGTCACAATCCAACGGGCTCACACTCACACCTCATTTAGGCCCCCTGGATGTCTGGTGCCCAATTTGGAGATCCAAAGGAGCTCCGCCCGGTGGCGTTGGGCGAGGGTTAGGGTTAGGGTTAGGGTTAGGGTTAGGGTTAGGGTTAGGGTTAGGGTTAGGGGTTAGGGTTAGGGGTTAGGGTTAGGGTTAGGGTTAGGGTTAGGTGTTGGGGGTTAGGTTTAGGAATTAGGGTTAGGGTTAGGGTTAGGGAAAGGGGTAGGGCTAGGCACTGTCCGTCAACAATCCGCCCAGTGACACCCCACCAGACGCACACCCCCCAGGGACCCCGAAAGAAGGGTCAGGGTTAGGGTTAGGGTTAGGGTTAGGGTTAGGGTTAGGGTTAGAGGGTTAGGGTTAGGGTTAGGGTTAGGGTTAGGGTTAGGTTTGGGGGTAGGTTTTAGGTAAGGAGAAGGGAATGGTTAGGGTTAGGGAAGAGGGGGGGGTTGGGGGATATGGGAAAAAGGGTTAGGGTTAGGGTTAGGGTTAGGGTTAGGGTTAGGGTTAGGGTTAGGGTTAGGTTTGGGGGTAGGTTTTAGGTAAGGAGAAGGGAATGGTTAGGGTTAGGGAAGAGGGGGGGGTGGGGGATATGGGAAAAATAAAGAAGGGAAAAAACGGGAATGTGCACTGTCCGTCACAATCCAACGGGCTCACACTCATATCTCATTTAGGCCCCCTGGATGTCTGGTGCCCAATTTGGAGATCCAAAGGAGCTCCGCCCGGTGGCGTTGGGCGAGGCTCCATTTGGGATCCGTCTCTACGACAGTCGCCCGGACGGAAGACCACCCGTGTCGGAGAAAATGCTGCACCAGGTGAGTGTTGGTATTTTTATGCCTAACGATGTTGTACTTGTGTTGGGCGAATCTCCTAGCTAAGGTATTGCCCGTCTCGCCCACGTACATATCGCCACATCGTTGGCACCGAATCACGTACACACAGTTCCGGGTGTGTCGGCCGCCACGGCACAACGGCTGGAAAACCTTGCGGTTGTGGGGGTTCACCAACCATTGTGAGTGGCGGACAAGGGTGTCCCTCCTAGTGGAGGGCGGGTCTCTCAGTGAGCTGACCCTGGCCCTGACCAACAGATCATTCAAGTTGGGGTTCTTACGGTAGGCCGGCACCACGTAGCGCCCCGGCAGCCTCCCGCTACTCTCCGCAAAGGTCCGGAAGTGGTCTTTGACCTTCTTGGCGACCCGCACGGCCGAGGGAGAGTAGGTGGTGATGAGAGGGATCATGTCGGTCCCAGGGGGAGGCCCCTTCGGGTCCAAGAAGACCCTCAACTGCCGTCGGAGGAAGGACCTGGAATAGCCCCTCCCCTTCAGGGCAGAAAAGAGGGTCCTCGAGGCTGTCAGGAAGTCCTCCCTTCTGGTGCAGACACGATGGAACCTCAACAATTGGGATTTCACCAACCCCGCGAAGGTATGCTTGGGGTGGAAGCTGCTTTTGAAGAGGAGCGCGTGGGTGTCGGTCTCCTTGAAGAACACCCTGATGTCCAAGTGTTGCGTGTCGGCAAAGTCGGGACCCTTGAATGTCGTGGTGTCCAAAAAGTCGACCGATGTGTTGCTCGTGGTCGACTTGATGGTGATATTTTTATTGTGAGTGTTCAGCGTGTTTAAGAACACGCTGAACTCCTCACTGGAATGGGTCCAGACACCCCAGATGTCATCCAGGTACCGGAAGTAGTGGAGAGGACGTTTTGGGCAGGCGGCCAAGGCAGAGGTCTCCCACTCTGCCATAAAAATGTTGGCATACGCCGGTGCAAATTTCTTGCCCATAGCAGTGCCCTTAATTTGGAGGTAGAAACGACCGTCAAACTCAAAGTCGTTTCTCCTCAAATTAATGTCGAGGAGCTGCAGGAGCTCCTTTTCGGGCCTGCTAACGTCGCGGTACCTGTAGAAGACATTTTTGACAGCCTGTATCCCCTCATTTATATCAATGTTTGTATACAGGCTGTCAATGTCGATGGTAAACAAAATGGCATCTGGGGGAATGCAAACATTCTTGATTTTATCAATAAAATCATAGGTATCCCTGAGGTAGCTGTCGTGCAGAACGGAAAGCGGCGTCAGATAATGATCGATGAACGCCGCCGTTCTGTACGTCTCGCTGCCGCAGTCAGACACAATGGGTCGCCCCGGAGGGATCTCGTGGGGCTTGCTCCACTTGTCTGGCTCCTTGTGAATTTTAGGGAGCATGTAGAACCTGCGGGGGCGAGGATCCGGCTCCCCCATGAGATACCTATGTTGTTTAAAATTGATCAATTTTTTAAGTAGAAGGGTTAGGGTTAGGGTTAGGGTTAGGGGTTAGGGGTTAGGGTTAGGGTTAGGGTTAGGGTTAGGGTTAGGGTTAGGGTTAGGGTTAGGGTTAGGGTTAGGGTTAGGGTTAGGGTTAGGGTTAGGGTTAGGGTTAGGGTTAGGGTTAGGGTTAGGGTTAGGGTTAGGGTTAGGGTTAGGGTTAGGGTTAGGGTTAGGGTTAGGGTTAGGGTTAGGGTTAGGGTTAGGGTTAGGGTTAGGGTTAGGGTTAGGGTTAGGGTTAGGGTTAGGGTTAGGGTTAGGGTTAGGGTTAGGGTTAGGGTTAGGGTTAGGGTTAGGGTTAGGGTTAGGGTTAGGGTTAGGGTTAGGGTTAGGGTTAGGGTTAGGGTTAGGGTTAGGGTTAGGGTTAGGGTTAGGGTTAGGGTTAGGGTTAGGGTTAGGGTTAGGGTTAGGGTTAGGGTTAGGGTTAGGGTTAGGGTTAGGGTTAGGGTTAGGGTTAGGGTTAGGGTTAGGGTTAGGGTTAGGGTTAGGGTTAGGGTTAGGGTTAGGGTTAGGGTTAGGGTTAGGGTTAGGGTTAGG
Organism: Nerophis lumbriciformis; assembly: GCF_033978685.3. Taxonomy (NCBI): domain Eukaryota; kingdom Metazoa; phylum Chordata; class Actinopteri; order Syngnathiformes; family Syngnathidae; genus Nerophis; species Nerophis lumbriciformis. Next base: position 35,601,501 of record NC_084576.2, read on the forward strand.
GTTAGGGTTAGGGTTAGGGTTAGGGTTAGGGTTAGGGTTAGGGTTAGGGTTAGGGTTAGGGTTAGGGTTAGGGTTAGGGTTAGGGTTAGGGTTAGGGTTAGGGTTAGGGTTAGGGTTAGGGTTAGGGTTAGGGTTAGGGTTAGGGTTAGGGTTAGGGTTAGGGTTAGGGTTAGGGTTAGGGTTAGGGTTAGGGTTAGGGTTAGGGTTAGGGTTAGGGTTAGGGTTAGGGTTAGGGTTAGGGTTAGGGTTAGGGTTAGGGTTAGGGTTAGGGTTAGGGTTAGGGTTAGGGTTAGGGTTAGGGTTAGGGTTAGGGTTAGGGTTAGGGTTAGGGTTAGGGTTAGGGTTAGGGTTAGGGTTAGGGTTAGGGTTAGGGTTAGGGTTAGGGTTAGGGTTAGGGTTAGGGTTAGGGTTAGGGTTAGGGTTAGGGTTAGGGTTAGGGTTAGGGTTAGGGTTAGGGTTAGGGTTAGGGTTAGGGTTAGGGTTAGGGTTAGGGTTAGGGTTAGGGTTAGGGTTAGGGTTAGGGTTAGGGTTAGGGTTAGGGTTAGGGTTAGGGTTAGGGTTAGGGTTAGGGTTAGGGTTAGGGTTAGGGTTAGGGTTAGGGTTAGGGTTAGGGTTAGGGTTAGGGTTAGGGTTAGGGTTAGGGTTAGGGTTAGGGTTAGGGTTAGGGTTAGGGTTAGGGTTAGGGTTAGGGTTAGGGTTAGGGTTAGGGTTAGGGTTAGGGTTAGGGTTAGGGTTAGGGTTAGGGTTAGGGTTAGGGTTAGGGTTAGGGTTAGGGTTAGGGTTAGGGTTAGGGTTAGGGTTAGGGTTAGGGTTAGGGTTAGGGTTAGGGTTAGGGTTAGGGTTAGGGTTAGGGTTAGGGTTAGGGTTAGGGTTAGGGTTAGGGTTAGGGTTAGGGTTAGGGTTAGGGTTAGGGTTAGGGTTAGGGTTAGGGTTAGGGTTAGGGTTAGGGTTAGGGTTAGGGTTAGGGTTAGGGTTAGGGTTAGGGTTAGGGTTAGGGTTAGGGTTAGGGTTAGGGTTAGGGTTAGGGTTAGGGTTAGGGTTAGGGTTAGGGTTAGGGTTAGGGTTAGGGTTAGGGTTAGGGTTAGGGTTAGGGTTAGGGTTAGGGTTAGGGTTAGGGTTAGGGTTAGGGTTAGGGTTAGGGTTAGGGTTAGGGTTAGGGTTAGGGTTAGGGTTAGGGTTAGGGTTAGGGTTAGGGTTAGGGTTAGGGTTAGGGTTAGGGTTAGGGTTAGGGTTAGGGTTAGGGTTAGGGTTAGGGTTAGGGTTAGGGTTAGGGTTAGGGTTAGGGTTAGGGTTAGGGTTAGGGTTAGGGTTAGGGTTAGGGTTAGGGTTAGGGTTAGGGTTAGGGTTAGGGTTAGGGTTAGGGTTAGGGTTAGGGTTAGGGTTAGGGTTAGGGTTAGGGTTAGGGTTAGGGTTAGGGTTAGGGTTAGGGTTAGGGTTAGGGTTAGGGTTAGGGTTAGGGTTAGGGTTAGGGTTAGGGTTAGGGTTAGGGTTAGGGTTAGGGTTAGGGTTAGGGTTAGGGTTAGGGTTAGGGTTAGGGTTAGGGTTAGGGTTAGGGTTAGGGTTAGGGTTAGGGTTAGGGTTAGGGTTAGGGTTAGGGTTAGGGTTAGGGTTAGGGTTAGGGTTAGGGTTAGGGTTAGGGTTAGGGTTAGGGTTAGGGTTAGGGTTAGGGTTAGGGTTAGGGTTAGGGTTAGGGTTAGGGTTAGGGTTAGGGTTAGGGTTAGGGTTAGGGTTAGGGTTAGGGTTAGGGTTAGGGTTAGGGTTAGGGTTAGGGTTAGGGTTAGGGTTAGGGTTAGGGTTAGGGTTAGGGTTAGGGTTAGGGTTAGGGTTAGGGTTAGGGTTAGGGTTAGGGTTAGGGTTAGGGTTAGGGTTAGGGTTAGGGTTAGGGTTAGGGTTAGGGTTAGGGTTAGGGTTAGGGTTAGGGTTAGGGTTAGGGTTAGGGTTAGGGTTAGGGTTAGGGTTAGGGTTAGGGTTAGGGTTAGGGTTAGGGTTAGGGTTAGGGTTAGGGTTAGGGTTAGGGTTAGGGTTAGGGTTAGGGTTAGGGTTAGGGTTAGGGTTAGGGTTAGGGTTAGGGTTAGGGTTAGGGTTAGGGTTAGGGTTAGGGTTAGGGTTAGGGTTAGGGTTAGGGTTAGGGTTAGGGTTAGGGTTAGGGTTAGGGTTAGGGTTAGGGTTAGGGTTAGGGTTAGGGTTAGGGTTAGGGTTAGGGTTAGGGTTAGGGTTAGGGTTAGGGTTAGGGTTAGGGTTAGGGTTAGGGTTAGGGTTAGGGTTAGGGTTAGGGTTAGGGTTAGGGTTAGGGTTAGGGTTAGGGTTAGGGTTAGGGTTAGGGTTAGGGTTAGGGTTAGGGTTAGGGTTAGGGTTAGGGTTAGGGTTAGGGTTAGGGTTAGGGTTAGGGTTAGGGTTAGGGTTAGGGTTAGGGTTAGGGTTAGGGTTAGGGTTAGGGTTAGGGTTAGGGTTAGGGTTAGGGTTAGGGTTAGGGTTAGGGTTAGGGTTAGGGTTAGGGTTAGGGTTAGGGTTAGGGTTAGGGTTAGGGTTAGGGTTAGGGTTAGGGTTAGGGTTAGGGTTAGGGTTAGGGTTAGGGTTAGGGTTAGGGTTAGGGTTAGGGTTAGGGTTAGGGTTAGGGTTAGGGTTAGGGTTAGGGTTAGGGTTAGGGTTAGGGTTAGGGTTAGGGTTAGGGTTAGGGTTAGGGTTAGGGTTAGGGTTAGGGTTAGGGTTAGGGTTAGGGTTAGGGTTAGGGTTAGGGTTAGGGTTAGGGTTAGGGTTAGGGTTAGGGTTAGGGTTAGGGTTAGGGTTAGGGTTAGGGTTAGGGTTAGGGTTAGGGTTAGGGTTAGGGTTAGGGTTAGGGTTAGGGTTAGGGTTAGGGTTAGGGTTAGGGTTAGGGTTAGGGTTAGGGTTAGGGTTAGGGTTAGGGTTAGGGTTAGGGTTAGGGTTAGGGTTAGGGTTAGGGTTAGGGTTAGGGTTAGGGTTAGGGTTAGGGTTAGGGTTAGGGTTAGGGTTAGGGTTAGGGTTAGGGTTAGGGTTAGGGTTAGGGTTAGGGTTAGGGTTAGGGTTAGGGTTAGGGTTAGGGTTAGGGTTAGGGTTAGGGTTAGGGTTAGGGTTAGGGTTAGGGTTAGGGTTAGGGTTAGGGTTAGGGTTAGGGTTAGGGTTAGGGTTAGGGTTAGGGTTAGGGTTAGGGTTAGGGTTAGGGTTAGGGTTAGGGTTAGGGTTAGGGTTAGGGTTAGGGTTAGGGTTAGGGTTAGGGTTAGGGTTAGGGTTAGGGTTAGGGTTAGGGTTAGGGTTAGGGTTAGGGTTAGGGTTAGGGTTAGGGTTAGGGTTAGGGTTAGGGTTAGGGTTAGGGTTAGGGTTAGGGTTAGGGTTAGGGTTAGGGTTAGGGTTAGGGTTAGGGTTAGGGTTAGGGTTAGGGTTAGGGTTAGGGTTAGGGTTAGGGTTAGGGTTAGGGTTAGGGTTAGGGTTAGGGTTAGGGTTAGGGTTAGGGTTAGGGTTAGGGTTAGGGTTAGGGTTAGGGTTAGGGTTAGGGTTAGGGTTAGGGTTAGGGTTAGGGTTAGGGTTAGGGTTAGGGTTAGGGTTAGGGTTAGGGTTAGGGTTAGGGTTAGGGTTAGGGTTAGGGTTAGGGTTAGGGTTAGGGTTAGGGTTAGGGTTAGGGTTAGGGTTAGGGTTAGGGTTAGGGTTAGGGTTAGGGTTAGGGTTAGGGTTAGGGTTAGGGTTAGGGTTAGGGTTAGGGTTAGGGTTAGGGTTAGGGTTAGGGTTAGGGTTAGGGTTAGGGTTAGGGTTAGGGTTAGGGTTAGGGTTAGGGTTAGGGTTAGGGTTAGGGTTAGGGTTAGGGTTAGGGTTAGGGTTAGGGTTAGGGTTAGGGTTAGGGTTAGGGTTAGGGTTAGGGTTAGGGTTAGGGTTAGGGTTAGGGTTAGGGTTAGGGTTAGGGTTAGGGTTAGGGTTAGGGTTAGGGTTAGGGTTAGGGTTAGGGTTAGGGTTAGGGTTAGGGTTAGGGTTAGGGTTAGGGTTAGGGTTAGGGTTAGGGTTAGGGTTAGGGTTAGGGTTAGGGTTAGGGTTAGGGTTAGGGTTAGGGTTAGGGTTAGGGTTAGGGTTAGGGTTAGGGTTAGGGTTAGGGTTAGGGTTAGGGTTAGGGTTAGGGTTAGGGTTAGGGTTAGGGTTAGGGTTAGGGTTAGGGTTAGGGTTAGGGTTAGGGTTAGGGTTAGGGTTAGGGTTAGGGTTAGGGTTAGGGTTAGGGTTAGGGTTAGGGTTAGGGTTAGGGTTAGGGTTAGGGTTAGGGTTAGGGTTAGGGTTAGGGTTAGGGTTAGGGTTAGGGTTAGGGTTAGGGTTAGGGTTAGGGTTAGGGTTAGGGTTAGGGTTAGGGTTAGGGTTAGGGTTAGGGTTAGGGTTAGGGTTAGGGTTAGGGTTAGGGTTAGGGTTAGGGTTAGGGTTAGGGTTAGGGTTAGGGTTAGGGTTAGGGTTAGGGTTAGGGTTAGGGTTAGGGTTAGGGTTAGGGTTAGGGTTAGGGTTAGGGTTAGGGTTAGGGTTAGGGTTAGGGTTAGGGTTAGGGTTAGGGTTAGGGTTAGGGTTAGGGTTAGGGTTAGGGTTAGGGTTAGGGTTAGGGTTAGGGTTAGGGTTAGGGTTAGGGTTAGGGTTAGGGTTAGGGTTAGGGTTAGGGTTAGGGTTAGGGTTAGGGTTAGGGTTAGGGTTAGGGTTAGGGTTAGGGTTAGGGTTAGGGTTAGGGTTAGGGTTAGGGTTAGGGTTAGGGTTAGGGTTAGGGTTAGGGTTAGGGTTAGGGTTAGGGTTAGGGTTAGGGTTAGGGTTAGGGTTAGGGTTAGGGTTAGGGTTAGGGTTAGGGTTAGGGTTAGGGTTAGGGTTAGGGTTAGGGTTAGGGTTAGGGTTAGGGTTAGGGTTAGGGTTAGGGTTAGGGTTAGGGTTAGGGTTAGGGTTAGGGTTAGGGTTAGGGTTAGGGTTAGGGTTAGGGTTAGGGTTAGGGTTAGGGTTAGGGTTAGGGTTAGGGTTAGGGTTAGGGTTAGGGTTAGGGTTAGGGTTAGGGTTAGGGTTAGGGTTAGGGTTAGGGTTAGGGTTAGGGTTAGGGTTAGGGTTAGGGTTAGGGTTAGGGTTAGGGTTAGGGTTAGGGTTAGGGTTAGGGTTAGGGTTAGGGTTAGGGTTAGGGTTAGGGTTAGGGTTAGGGTTAGGGTTAGGGTTAGGGTTAGGGTTAGGGTTAGGGTTAGGGTTAGGGTTAGGGTTAGGGTTAGGGTTAGGGTTAGGGTTAGGGTTAGGGTTAGGGTTAGGGTTAGGGTTAGGGTTAGGGTTAGGGTTAGGGTTAGGGTTAGGGTTAGGGTTAGGGTTAGGGTTAGGGTTAGGGTTAGGGTTAGGGTTAGGGTTAGGGTTAGGGTTAGGGTTAGGGTTAGGGTTAGGGTTAGGGTTAGGGTTAGGGTTAGGGTTAGGGTTAGGGTTAGGGTTAGGGTTAGGGTTAGGGTTAGGGTTAGGGTTAGGGTTAGGGTTAGGGTTAGGGTTAGGGTTAGGGTTAGGGTTAGGGTTAGGGTTAGGGTTAGGGTTAGGGTTAGGGTTAGGGTTAGGGTTAGGGTTAGGGTTAGGGTTAGGGTTAGGGTTAGGGTTAGGGTTAGGGTTAGGGTTAGGGTTAGGGTTAGGGTTAGGGTTAGGGTTAGGGTTAGGGTTAGGGTTAGGGTTAGGGTTAGGGTTAGGGTTAGGGTTAGGGTTAGGGTTAGGGTTAGGGTTAGGGTTAGGGTTAGGGTTAGGGTTAGGGTTAGGGTTAGGGTTAGGGTTAGGGTTAGGGTTAGGGTTAGGGTTAGGGTTAGGGTTAGGGTTAGGGTTAGGGTTAGGGTTAGGGTTAGGGTTAGGGTTAGGGTTAGGGTTAGGGTTAGGGTTAGGGTTAGGGTTAGGGTTAGGGTTAGGGTTAGGGTTAGGGTTAGGGTTAGGGTTAGGGTTAGGGTTAGGGTTAGGGTTAGGGTTAGGGTTAGGGTTAGGGTTAGGGTTAGGGTTAGGGTTAGGGTTAGGGTTAGGGTTAGGGTTAGGGTTAGGGTTAGGGTTAGGGTTAGGGTTAGGGTTAGGGTTAGGGTTAGGGTTAGGGTTAGGGTTAGGGTTAGGGTTAGGGTTAGGGTTAGGGTTAGGGTTAGGGTTAGGGTTAGGGTTAGGGTTAGGGTTAGGGTTAGGGTTAGGGTTAGGGTTAGGGTTAGGGTTAGGGTTAGGGTTAGGGTTAGGGTTAGGGTTAGGGTTAGGGTTAGGGTTAGGGTTAGGGTTAGGGTTAGGGTTAGGGTTAGGGTTAGGGTTAGGGTTAGGGTTAGGGTTAGGGTTAGGGTTAGGGTTAGGGTTAGGGTTAGGGTTAGGGTTAGGGTTAGGGTTAGGGTTAGGGTTAGGGTTAGGGTTAGGGTTAGGGTTAGGGTTAGGGTTAGGGTTAGGGTTAGGGTTAGGGTTAGGGTTAGGGTTAGGGTTAGGGTTAGGGTTAGGGTTAGGGTTAGGGTTAGGGTTAGGGTTAGGGTTAGGGTTAGGGTTAGGGTTAGGGTTAGGGTTAGGGTTAGGGTTAGGGTTAGGGTTAGGGTTAGGGTTAGGGTTAGGGTTAGGGTTAGGGTTAGGGTTAGGGTTAGGGTTAGGGTTAGGGTTAGGGTTAGGGTTAGGGTTAGGGTTAGGGTTAGGGTTAGGGTTAGGGTTAGGGTTAGGGTTAGGGTTAGGGTTAGGGTTAGGGTTAGGGTTAGGGTTAGGGTTAGGGTTAGGGTTAGGGTTAGGGTTAGGGTTAGGGTTAGGGTTAGGGTTAGGGTTAGGGTTAGGGTTAGGGTTAGGGTTAGGGTTAGGGTTAGGGTTAGGGTTAGGGTTAGGTTTGGGGGTAGGTTTTAGGTAAGGAGAAGGGAATGGTTAGGGTTAGGGAAGAGGGGGGGTGGGGGGTATGGGAAAAATAAAGAAGGGAAAAACGGGAATGTGCACTGTCCGTCACAATCCAACGGGCTCACACTCACACCTCATTTAGGCCCCCTGGATGTCTGGTGCCCAATTTGGAGATCCAAAGGAGCTCCGCCCGGTGGCGTTGGGCGAGGCTCCATTTGGGATCCGTCTCTACGACAGTCGCCCGGACGGAAGACCACCCGTGTCGGAGAAAATGCTGAACCAGGTGAGTGTTGGTATTTTTATGCCTAACGATGTTGTACTTGTGTTGGGCGAATCTCCTAGCTAAGGTATTGCCCGTCTCGCCCACGTACATATCGCCACATCGTTGGCACCGAATCACGTACACACAGTTCCGGGTGTGTCGGCCGCCACGGCACAACGGCTGGAAAACCTTGCGGTTGTGGGGGTTCACCAACCATTGTGAGTGGCGGACAAGGGTGTCCCTCCTAGTGGAGGGCGGGTCTCTCAGTGAGCTGACCCTGGCCCTGACCAACAGATCATTCAAGTTGGGGTTCTTACGGTAGGCCGGCACCACGTAGCGCCCCGGCAGCCTCCCGCTACTCTCCGCAAAGGTCCGGAAGTGGTCTTTGACCTTCTTGGCGACCCGCACGGCCGAGGGAGAGTAGGTGGTGATGAGAGGGATCATGTCGGTCCCAGGGGGAGGCCCCTTCGGGTCCAAGAAGACCCTCAACTGCCGTCTGAGGAAGGACCTGGAATAGCCCCTCCCCCTCAGGGCAGAAAAGAGGGTCCTCGAGGCCGTCAGGAAGTCCTCCCTTCTGGTGCAGACACGATGGAACCTCAACAATTGGGATTTCACCAACCCCGCGAAGGTATGCTTGGGGTGGAAGCTGCTTTTGAAGAGGAGCGCGTGGGTGTCGGTCTCCTTGAAGAACACCCTGATGTCCAAGTGTTGCGTGTCGGCAAAGTCGGGACCCTTGAATGTCGTGGTGTCCAAAAAGTCGACCGATGTGTTGCTCGTGGTCGACTTGATGGTGATATTTTTATTGTGAGTGTTCAGCGTGTTTAAGAACACGCTGAACTCCTCACTGGAATGGGTCCAGACACCCCAGATGTCATCCAGGTACCGGAAGTAGTGGAGAGGACGTTTTGGGCAGGCGGCCAAGGCAGAGGTCTCCCACTCTGCCATAAAAATGTTGGCATACGCCGGTGCAAATTTCTTGCCCATAGCAGTGCCCTTAATTTGGAGGTAGAAACGACCGTCAAACTCAAAGTCGTTTCTCCTCAAATTAATGTCGAGGAGCTGCAGGAGCTCCTTTTCGGGCCTGCTAACGTCGCGGTACCTGTAGAAGACATTTTTGACAGCCTGTATCCCCTCATTTATATCAATGTTTGTATACAGGCTGTCAATGTCGATGGTAAACAAAATGGCATCCGGGGGAATGCAGACCTTCTTGATTTTATCAATAAAATCATAGGTATCCCTGAGGTAGCTGTCGTGCAGAACGGACAGCGGCGTCAGATAATGATCGATGAACGCCGCCGTTCTGTACGTCTCGCTGCCGCAGTCAGACACAATGGGTCGCCCCGGAGGGATCTCGTGGGGCTTGCTCCACTTGTCTGGCTCCTTGTGAATTTTAGGGAGCATGTAGAACCTGCGGGGGCGAGGATCCGGCTCCCCCATGAGATACCTATGTTGTTTAAAATTGATAAATTTTTTAAGTAGAAGATTATCCAGAATCTTTTCTACCATGGGAATAGTTTGCGGATAAATAGGTTCCGGCAGTGGTTTATAATACGTCATGTCACTCAACTGCCGAGAACCCTCCCATATGTATTGCGATCTGTCAAAAATGACAACAGCACTCCCCTTGTCGGCTGGTTTGATCACAATATGTTTGTTTGTTTTTAGACTATGAAGGGCCTCGACTTCTCCGCGTGTCAAATTGGGAGCGACCGCAGGTGCGCAACCCGAACCGGACATGGAGAGCCCGTCGGACCGGACCATAGCCTGGAATTCCGGAGGCATAAGTCCAGGTGAGGGCTCCCAGCCGGAACGGGCTGTGAAGGGTGTGGGTCCGAGAGAATCTTGTTTCTCATAGTATACCTCAAGTTTGACACGTCTGTGGTAGCGCTGGAGGTCAAATTGAAGTTGATGATGCCAGTCGCTACTGAGATTAGTGGAAGGAATGAAGTTGAGGCCCTTATTGAGGAGGGAGATTTGTAAGGGGGTTGGCGTGAAATTATGGGCCAAATTTATCACGTTCTTATTACCCCCCCGAGCGATCGGGATTATGGGGATGCCAAGTTTAAAAAGTCAAGCCAGTGCTTGAGCATCAACTTGGCCGTGTCCCGAGTCCAGTGGACCAGGTCGGGTTGGGTCTCAAAGTCCCGGCTGTCGAGAGCCGGGATGTGAGCATAATTGTTGCTGATTAAACTATTCAGCCGCCCGAGGTTGTTTTTCTGCTCAACGGGCAAAGCGGCCGAATAGTTAATCAGGGGGATTAGCACTCGGGCCCGTGGGAAGGTAGCCACGGCCATCCTGAGTGCCCCTTGGAGCTGCTTAATAGCGGTCTCCTTAACTTTCTGCTCACGATGGTTGATCCCAAAGGCTAGAACCAACACTTCAACCGGTGCAGCAATTACGGTCTTGCGTAGGATGGCCTCCGCGTGTCTAAAACTGGCGCCCGGGTAACTGTCGATCTGAAGGTCGTCGACGTAAAAAGGTGGTAGGTGGGACAGATTGGAGTCGCCGATCACCAAGAATTTCTTGTTGGCCGACAACTTCCAATCCATCATCCTCCTACTCGAGACCATGTGTCTAGTGGGTCTACGGGGGGAGGCACTAGTCGTATCCTCTACCAACTCGACACATTCTGGAATTGACAGGTGTTGTGGAGTATCTGGGACGGAAGGCCTCTTGTGTGGCTTCCTTTTTAGTGCCCCAGGGAACAAATGTGCCCAATCGGGGGACTCCTGAGGAAGCATCTCCTGAGGGGGCGTCTCCTGAGGAGGCGTCCGCTGCAAGGGTGAGTCCTCATAGTCCACCATAGGAGCCCCGGAAAGTGTGGGCCCCCGTGGTGAAAATTCACCCTGTGGTGCCGTCTCATCTGCCGTCTCAGGCTGGAGAGGGGACCAGTCGGGGGTCGCGGAAGAGTAACGAGGGGACATCACCGAAGAAAGCCCCCGCTCCTGTTCTTCATCCCGAAAGTCGATCAGGAGAGGCGAGGAGGCCGTGGGTCCCCCTGGTGAGTCATCGTCGTCCTCTGTATGGGTGGGGGTGTCCTGGGTTTGATCCGCCCCGGAGCTTGTGGACCCACGTGGTGAGTCATCGTCGTCCTCGGTCTGAGTGGGGGTCTCCTGTGTGTCTTGTCTTGCAGGTGATCCCAGAGGAAGCCTCCTGCGAGATGCAGGAATAAGCTGGGTGGGCGGAGCCTCGCCGAGGGTGTCCTGGGCAGGCCCGCTGTCCGTGGCCCGGGGCTGTGTCACCCTCTGCTCCTTGGGTGGTTCCGGTCGACGAGGAAGGAAGATCGGGGCAACCCGTGCTGGAGGGATTGCATCCCGATCCACCTCAGGAGACCAATCTGGAGCCACGGCGTCGGTGCTGGTAGCCACCGAGACCCGGGCGACGACCCGAGCCGGAGGGCTGCTAGCCCGTACCACCCCAGGAGCCCCGTCAGGGCCCGTAGGGTCAGTATGGGTGCCCACCGATACCCGGGTGGCGGTCTGGACCGGCAAGGACTGGGCCGGGCGTACCACCTCCGCGTTGACAGGGGGGTCGGCGAAGGCCGCGACGATCAGAGCCTCGGCCTTCCCGAGGGTGTCCCCCATCAGTCTGCGTCCCAGATGTTTCTTGGCCCATGTAGAGGCCAGCTGAAAAGCGGGTCTCCAAACCTCGTCAATAAAACTGGTTATCTTGTCCAATTCCACTTGTAGAGTGTTTTTATAATGGTCTCTTAAAACCTCAACCGTCGTTAATGCCCAAGTCCTGGCATTGCACCTGATAAGCGTCTCAACGTCAGGGTTGGAGACCGCTGGTTTGATCATGGTGGCAAGCGTCTCTTCCATTTTTATTATGGACTGGGGGTGAGTGTCTTTTGTAACATTATTCAAATGATGTGTTATTTTGATAATATTATAAAAACACTGTGCTTTTAAATTCCCCTCCATGGACGTTGTGGAGTTGTCAGGGGGTGCAGTCCTCCGAGAAGCGTCCTGACGCTTCTTGCGTGTCTTCTTGGGACGGGGAGGATTGCGGGGACGTCTTTGAGGCCAATGTTCAGGTAAAAAATAGTCCTGAGAATAATGTCTGGGAGGCCTAGAGTCCATGTCTCTACTGGTATTACGGGAGCGCCCATTCCTCCTGGAAGCATCCCGGCGTTTCCTCCGTGTCCCCCTGGGGGGAGGAGGATAGCGGGGACGTCTTTGAGGTGAATATTGTGGCCTAAAGTACTCCTGAGAGTGCTGTCTTGAAGGCACAAAATTCCTATTTTGGCGTGTGTTTCTCCTATAATTCCACTGAGGGGCGCTGCGGCGCTCTTGATGTAGGTCATCAAAATGGCGGCGTGTCTGCGGGTAGGGGCGACGCGGATAGGAATCCTGCCGTCCCCGTGCTACATCCGCATAAGACCTCTGGGGCCGCTGCTCATCCCACTGAGAAAAATATTCCTCCTGGTCATAATGACAACGTTCATCATCCTGGGCGAGCCACTCTGAAGGCGCAGCCTGACGTCGCCGTGCGCGTCTTCGCCCCGACCTGACCGGAAGCCAGTCGTATTCGAACCCATCCGACATATTGCAAAATTATTTTAATATGTCGCTGGTGTGGATGATGTGAAAAACTGGTTGGCGAAAAAAGGTTTGTTCGCTTTATAAAAATAAATTGTCTTTATCCGTTTCCTTTGTGAAAAAGAGAGAACGGAATGCTCGGAGGCGGGACTTCCGCCGAGGTCAAGATAATCACTTCCGGTTGATGGCTGGCTGCATAAACGGTGAGATACGCTTTTTTGTTCAAAAATATGCTGTATCTCGCGCTAATGAGCCACCGGAATATCTCGTGAGTAAAAATAGCACATGTAGTATCAAAAATAGGCTGTTTATTTACAGAAAATAGCGACTAGTGGAACGAAAGCGTCGCGCCGCGACCAGGCCTTCAACTGGACACGGCAAGTAAACAAATACAAGAAAAATACTACAATGTGTCAGAAAAATATGAAAAAAGTAGAAAATGTATATTTACATGAAACGAGTCAGATGGCAACGTTTCGGTAAGATACCTTGCCTGACTCGTTTGTAGAGTATTAGCAGGTTAGCACGGCAGGTAGGCTAAAGTCAACCTTTTATCCTTGCAGTGAAAACAGGTATTGCAGGAGAAAGGTGTTAATAGCAATATAACATTTAAATGAAGGGGTGGGGTCCACGTCAAACACAAGTTGGCCTTCAAAATAGAAGTCTTGACCACAACACAAGTGTAAAAAGAAGACAACAGTGACCCTCTGAAGCCCCAGGATGCTACTGCAAAATCCTGTCTGCTAAAACAATAACAATAGACATTGTTATTGTTATATGATATATAATATAATACAATGTAATATGGTATAAATATTATATAATATATTATAATAAATATATATGTGTATATATATATATATATATATATATATATATATAATAATAATAGACAAACACTAGTACATTCAAATAGAAATAATACAGAAAGTACCCTGGATGTGTGACCTAGGGCTTCAGTATTAAACAGAGAGTTGGGAGAGGATAGTCCCAGTAAGCTCCCCTTAGTGTAATGCTCTGAATGTACGTATGTGTACCGTACCCGAGGTTAGGGTTAGGGTTAGGGTTAGGGTTAGGGTTAGGTTTTAGGATTAGGGTTGGGGTAGGTTTTAGGTATATATTCCCTGTTACCTCCCCTTAATATGATGCTCCGATTGTATATGAGTCCCATCCCCAGGTGAGTATATTTAATGCGTTTTCTGTCTGTTTTGGCAGGTCCAGGAGGGCGAGCGAGGGAGAGTGAGAGCCGTAAGAGGATTGGAGGCACTGGCTGGTTAGGTTTGGGGGTAGGTTTTAGGTAAGGAGAAGGGAATGGTTAGGGTTAGGGAAGAGGGGGGGTGGGGGGTATGGGAAAAATAAAGAAGGGAAAAACGGGAATGTGCACTGTCCGTCACAATCCAACGGGCTCACACTCACACCTCATTTAGGCCCCCTGGATGTCTGGTGCCCAATTTGGAGATCCAAAGGAGCTCCGCCCGGTGGCGTTGGGCGAGGCTCCATTTGGGATCCGTCTCTACGACAGTCGCCCGGACGGAAGACCACCCGTGTCGGAGAAAATGCTGAACCAGGTGAGTGTTGGTATTTTTATGCCTAACGATGTTGTACTTGTGTTGGGCGAATCTCCTAGCTAAGGTATTGCCCGTCTCGCCCACGTACATATCGCCACATCGTTGGCACCGAATCACGTACACACAGTTCCGGGTGTGTCGGCCGCCACGGCACAACGGCTGGAAAACCTTGCGGTTGTGGGGGTTCACCAACCATTGTGAGTGGCGGACAAGGGTGTCCCTCCTAGTGGAGGGCGGGTCTCTCAGTGAGCTGACCCTGGCCCTGACCAACAGATCATTCAAGTTGGGGTTCTTACGGTAGGCCGGCACCACGTAGCGCCCCGGCAGCCTCCCGCTACTCTCCGCAAAGGTCCGGAAGTGGTCTTTGACCTTCTTGGCGACCCGCACGGCCGAGGGAGAGTAGGTGGTGATGAGAGGGATCATGTCGGTCCCAGGGGGAGGCCCCTTCGGGTCCAAGAAGACCCTCAACTGCCGTCTGAGGAAGGACCTGGAATAGCCCCTCCCCCTCAGGGCAGAAAAGAGGGTCCTCGAGGCCGTCAGGAAGTCCTCCCTTCTGGTGCAGACACGATGGAACCTCAACAATTGGGATTTCACCAACCCCGCGAAGGTATGCTTGGGGTGGAAGCTGCTTTTGAAGAGGAGCGCGTGGGTGTCGGTCTCCTTGAAGAACACCCTGATGTCCAAGTGTTGCGTGTCGGCAAAGTCGGGACCCTTGAATGTCGTGGTGTCCAAAAAGTCGACCGATGTGTTGCTCGTGGTCGACTTGATGGTGATATTTTTATTGTGAGTGTTCAGCGTGTTTAAGAACACGCTGAACTCCTCACTGGAATGGGTCCAGACACCCCAGATGTCATCCAGGTACCGGAAGTAGTGGAGAGGACGTTTTGGGCAGGCGGCCAAGGCAGAGGTCTCCCACTCTGCCATAAAAATGTTGGCATACGCCGGTGCAAATTTCTTGCCCATAGCAGTGCCCTTAATTTGGAGGTAGAAACGACCGTCAAACTCAAAGTCGTTTCTCCTCAAATTAATGTCGAGGAGCTGCAGGAGCTCCTTTTCGGGCCTGCTAACGTCGCGGTACCTGTAGAAGACATTTTTGACAGCCTGTATCCCCTCATTTATATCAATGTTTGTATACAGGCTGTCAATGTCGATGGTAAACAAAATGGCATCCGGGGGAATGCAGACCTTCTTGATTTTATCAATAAAATCATAGGTATCCCTGAGGTAGCTGTCGTGCAGAACGGACAGCGGCGTCAGATAATGATCGATGAACGCCGCCGTTCTGTACGTCTCGCTGCCGCAGTCAGACACAATGGGTCGCCCCGGAGGGATCTCGTGGGGCTTGCTCCACTTGTCTGGCTCCTTGTGAATTTTAGGGAGCATGTAGAACCTGCGGGGGCGAGGATCCGGCTCCCCCATGAGATACCTATGTTGTTTAAAATTGATAAATTTTTTAAGTAGAAGATTATCCAGAATCTTTTCTACCATGGGAATAGTTTGCGGATAAATAGGTTCCGGCAGTGGTTTATAATACGTCATGTCACTCAACTGCCGAGAACCCTCCCATATGTATTGCGATCTGTCAAAAATGACAACAGCACTCCCCTTGTCGGCTGGTTTGATCACAATATGTTTGTTTGTTTTTAGACTATGAAGGGCCTCGACTTCTCCGCGTGTCAAATTGGGAGCGACCGCAGGTGCGCAACCCGAACCGGACATGGAGAGCCCGTCGGACCGGACCATAGCCTGGAATTCCGGAGGCATAAGTCCAGGTGAGGGCTCCCAGCCGGAACGGGCTGTGAAGGGTGTGGGTCCGAGAGAATCTTGTTTCTCATAGTATACCTCAAGTTTGACACGTCTGTGGTAGCGCTGGAGGTCAAATTGAAGTTGATGATGCCAGTCGCTACTGAGATTAGTGGAAGGAATGAAGTTGAGGCCCTTATTGAGGAGGGAGATTTGTAAGGGGGTTGGCGTGAAATTATGGGCCAAATTTATCACGTTCTTATTACCCCCCCGAGCGATCGGGATTATGGGGATGCCAAGTTTAAAAAGTCAAGCCAGTGCTTGAGCATCAACTTGGCCGTGTCCCGAGTCCAGTGGACCAGGTCGGGTTGGGTCTCAAAGTCCCGGCTGTCGAGAGCCGGGATGTGAGCATAATTGTTGCTGATTAAACTATTCAGCCGCCCGAGGTTGTTTTTCTGCTCAACGGGCAAAGCGGCCGAATAGTTAATCAGGGGGATTAGCACTCGGGCCCGTGGGAAGGTAGCCACGGCCATCCTGAGTGCCCCTTGGAGCTGCTTAATAGCGGTCTCCTTAACTTTCTGCTCACGATGGTTGATCCCAAAGGCTAGAACCAACACTTCAACCGGTGCAGCAATTACGGTCTTGCGTAGGATGGCCTCCGCGTGTCTAAAACTGGCGCCCGGGTAACTGTCGATCTGAAGGTCGTCGACGTAAAAAGGTGGTAGGTGGGACAGATTGGAGTCGCCGATCACCAAGAATTTCTTGTTGGCCGACAACTTCCAATCCATCATCCTCCTACTCGAGACCATGTGTCTAGTGGGTCTACGGGGGGAGGCACTAGTCGTATCCTCTACCAACTCGACACATTCTGGAATTGACAGGTGTTGTGGAGTATCTGGGACGGAAGGCCTCTTGTGTGGCTTCCTTTTTAGTGCCCCAGGGAACAAATGTGCCCAATCGGGGGACTCCTGAGGAAGCATCTCCTGAGGGGGCGTCTCCTGAGGAGGCGTCCGCTGCAAGGGTGAGTCCTCATAGTCCACCATAGGAGCCCCGGAAAGTGTGGGCCCCCGTGGTGAAAATTCACCCTGTGGTGCCGTCTCATCTGCCGTCTCAGGCTGGAGAGGGGACCAGTCGGGGGTCGCGGAAGAGTAACGAGGGGACATCACCGAAGAAAGCCCCCGCTCCTGTTCTTCATCCCGAAAGTCGATCAGGAGAGGCGAGGAGGCCGTGGGTCCCCCTGGTGAGTCATCGTCGTCCTCTGTATGGGTGGGGGTGTCCTGGGTTTGATCCGCCCCGGAGCTTGTGGACCCACGTGGTGAGTCATCGTCGTCCTCGGTCTGAGTGGGGGTCTCCTGTGTGTCTTGTCTTGCAGGTGATCCCAGAGGAAGCCTCCTGCGAGATGCAGGAATAAGCTGGGTGGGCGGAGCCTCGCCGAGGGTGTCCTGGGCAGGCCCGCTGTCCGTGGCCCGGGGCTGTGTCACCCTCTGCTCCTTGGGTGGTTCCGGTCGACGAGGAAGGAAGATCGGGGCAACCCGTGCTGGAGGGATTGCATCCCGATCCACCTCAGGAGACCAATCTGGAGCCACGGCGTCGGTGCTGGTAGCCACCGAGACCCGGGCGACGACCCGAGCCGGAGGGCTGCTAGCCCGTACCACCCCAGGAGCCCCGTCAGGGCCCGTAGGGTCAGTATGGGTGCCCACCGATACCCGGGTGGCGGTCTGGACCGGCAAGGACTGGGCCGGGCGTACCACCTCCGCGTTGACAGGGGGGTCGGCGAAGGCCGCGACGATCAGAGCCTCGGCCTTCCCGAGGGTGTCCCCCATCAGTCTGCGTCCCAGATGTTTCTTGGCCCATGTAGAGGCCAGCTGAAAAGCGGGTCTCCAAACCTCGTCAATAAAACTGGTTATCTTGTCCAATTCCACTTGTAGAGTGTTTTTATAATGGTCTCTTAAAACCTCAACCGTCGTTAATGCCCAAGTCCTGGCATTGCACCTGATAAGCGTCTCAACGTCAGGGTTGGAGACCGCTGGTTTGATCATGGTGGCAAGCGTCTCTTCCATTTTTATTATGGACTGGGGGTGAGTGTCTTTTGTAACATTATTCAAATGATGTGTTATTTTGATAATATTATAAAAACACTGTGCTTTTAAATTCCCCTCCATGGACGTTGTGGAGTTGTCAGGGGGTGCAGTCCTCCGAGAAGCGTCCTGACGCTTCTTGCGTGTCTTCTTGGGACGGGGAGGATTGCGGGGACGTCTTTGAGGCCAATGTTCAGGTAAAAAATAGTCCTGAGAATAATGTCTGGGAGGCCTAGAGTCCATGTCTCTACTGGTATTACGGGAGCGCCCATTCCTCCTGGAAGCATCCCGGCGTTTCCTCCGTGTCCCCCTGGGGGGAGGAGGATAGCGGGGACGTCTTTGAGGTGAATATTGTGGCCTAAAGTACTCCTGAGAGTGCTGTCTTGAAGGCACAAAATTCCTATTTTGGCGTGTGTTTCTCCTATAATTCCACTGAGGGGCGCTGCGGCGCTCTTGATGTAGGTCATCAAAATGGCGGCGTGTCTGCGGGTAGGGGCGACGCGGATAGGAATCCTGCCGTCCCCGTGCTACATCCGCATAAGACCTCTGGGGCCGCTGCTCATCCCACTGAGAAAAATATTCCTCCTGGTCATAATGACAACGTTCATCATCCTGGGCGAGCCACTCTGAAGGCGCAGCCTGACGTCGCCGTGCGCGTCTTCGCCCCGACCTGACCGGAAGCCAGTCGTATTCGAACCCATCCGACATATTGCAAAATTATTTTAATATGTCGCTGGTGTGGATGATGTGAAAAACTGGTTGGCGAAAAAAGGTTTGTTCGCTTTATAAAAATAAATTGTCTTTATCCGTTTCCTTTGTGAAAAAGAGAGAACGGAATGCTCGGAGGCGGGACTTCCGCCGAGGTCAAGATAATCACTTCCGGTTGATGGCTGGCTGCATAAACGGTGAGATACGCTTTTTTGTTCAAAAATATGCTGTATCTCGCGCTAATGAGCCACCGGAATATCTCGTGAGTAAAAATAGCACATGTAGTATCAAAAATAGGCTGTTTATTTACAGAAAATAGCGACTAGTGGAACGAAAGCGTCGCGCCGCGACCAGGCCTTCAACTGGACACGGCAAGTAAACAAATACAAGAAAAATACTACAATGTGTCAGAAAAATATGAAAAAAGTAGAAAATGTATATTTACATGAAACGAGTCAGATGGCAACGTTTCGGTAAGATACCTTCATCAGGCCTGACTCGTTTGTAGAGTATTAGCAGGTTAGCACGGCAGGTAGGCTAAAGTCAACCTTTTATCCTTGCAGTGAAAACAGGTATTGCAGGAGAAAGGTGTTAATAGCAATATAACATTTAAATGAAGGGGTGGGGTCCACGTCAAACACAAGTTGGCCTTCAAAATAGAAGTCTTGACCACAACACAAGTGTAAAAAGAAGACAACAGTGACCCTCTGAAGCCCCAGGATGCTACTGCAAAATCCTGTCTGCTAAAACAATAACATGAAATGATAGACATTGTTATTGTTATATGATATATAATATAATACAATGTAATATGGTATAAATATTATATAATATATTATAATAAATATATATGTATATATATATATATATATATATATATATATAATAATAGACAAACACTAGTACATTCAAATAGAAATAATACAGAAAGTACCCTGGATGTGTGACCTAGGGCTTCAGTATTAAACAGAGAGTTGGGAGAGGATATTCCCAGTAGGCTCCCCTTAGTGTAATGCTCTGAATGTACGTATGTGTACCGTACCCGAGGTTAGGGTTAGGGTTAGGGTTAGGGTTAGGGTTAGGGTTAGGGTTAGGGTTAGGGTTAGGGTTAGGGTTAGGGTTAGGGTTAGGGTTAGGGTTAGGGTTAGGGTTAGGGTTAGGGTTAGGGTTAGGGTTAGGGTTAGGGTTAGGGTTAGGGTTAGGGTTAGGGTTAGGGTTAGGGTTAGGGTTAGGGTTAGGGTTAGGGTTAGGGTTAGGGTTAGGGTTAGGGTTAGGGTTAGGGTTAGGGTTAGGGTTAGGGTTAGGGTTAGGGTTAGGGTTAGGGTTAGGGTTAGGGTTAGGGTTAGGGTTAGGGTTAGGGGGTTAGGGTTAGGGTTAGGGTTAGGGTTAGGGTTAGGGTTAGGGTTAGGGTTAGGGTTAGGGTTAGGGTTAGGGTTAGGGTTAGGGTTAGGGTTAGGGTTAGGGTTAGGGTTAGGGTTAGGGTTAGGGTTAGGGTTAGGGTTAGGGTTAGGGTTAGGGTTAGGGTTAGGGTTAGGGTTAGGGTTAGGGTTAGGGTTAGGGTTAGGGTTAGGGTTAGGGTTAGGGTTAGGGTTAGGGTTAGGGTTAGGGTTAGGGTTAGGGTTAGGGTTAGGGTTAGGGTTAGGGTTAGGGTTAGGGTTAGGGTTAGGGTTAGGGTTAGGGTTAGGGTTAGGGTTAGGGTTAGGGTTAGGGTTAGGGTTAGGGTTAGGGTTAGGGTTAGGGTTAGGGTTAGGGTTAGGGTTAGGGTTAGGGTTAGGGTTAGGGTTAGGGTTAGGGTTAGGGTTAGGGTTAGGGTTAGGGTTAGGGTTAGGGTTAGGGTTAGGGTTAGGGTTAGGGTTAGGGTTAGGGTTAGGGTTAGGGTTAGGGTTAGGGTTAGGGTTAGGGTTAGGGTTAGGGTTAGGGTTAGGGTTAGGGTTAGGGTTAGGGTTAGGGTTAGGGTTAGGGTTAGGGTTAGGGTTAGGGTTAGGGTTAGGGTTAGGGTTAGGGTTAGGGTTAGGGTTAGGGTTAGGGTTAGGGTTAGGGTTAGGGTTAGGGTTAGGGTTAGGGTTAGGGTTAGGGTTAGGGTTAGGGTTAGGGTTAGGGTTAGGGTTAGGGTTAGGGTTAGGGTTAGGGTTAGGGTTAGGGTTAGGGTTAGGGTTAGGGTTAGGGTTAGGGTTAGGGTTAGGGTTAGGGTTAGGGTTAGGGTTAGGGTTAGGGTTAGGGTTAGGGTTAGGGTTAGGGTTAGGGTTAGGGTTAGGGTTAGGGTTAGGGTTAGGGTTAGGGTTAGGGTTAGGGTTAGGGTTAGGGTTAGGGTTAGGGTTAGGGTTAGGGTTAGGGTTAGGGTTAGGGTTAGGGTTAGGGTTAGGGTTAGGGTTAGGGTTAGGGTTAGGGTTAGGGTTAGGGTTAGGGTTAGGGTTAGGGTTAGGGTTAGGGTTAGGGTTAGGGTTAGGGTTAGGGTTAGGGTTAGGGTTAGGGTTAGGGTTAGGGTTAGGGTTAGGGTTAGGGTTAGGGTTAGGGTTAGGGTTAGGGTTAGGGTTAGGGTTAGGGTTAGGGTTAGGGTTAGGGTTAGGGTTAGGGTTAGGGTTAGGGTTAGGGTTAGGGTTAGGGTTAGGGTTAGGGTTAGGGTTAGGGTTAGGGTTAGGGTTAGGGTTAGGGTTAGGGTTAGGGTTAGGGTTAGGGTTAGGGTTAGGGTTAGGGTTAGGGTTAGGGTTAGGGTTAGGGTTAGGGTTAGGGTTAGGGTTAGGGTTAGGGTTAGGGTTAGGGTTAGGGTTAGGGTTAGGGTTAGGGTTAGGGTTAGGGTTAGGGTTAGGGTTAGGGTTAGGGTTAGGGTTAGGGTTAGGGTTAGGGTTAGGGTTAGGGTTAGGGTTAGGGTTAGGGTTAGGGTTAGGGTTAGGGTTAGGGTTAGGGTTAGGGTTAGGGTTAGGGTTAGGGTTAGGGTTAGGGTTAGGGTTAGGGTTAGGGTTAGGGTTAGGGTTAGGGTTAGGGTTAGGGTTAGGGTTAGGGTTAGGGTTAGGGTTAGGGTTAGGGTTAGGGTTAGGGTTAGGGTTAGGGTTAGGGTTAGGGTTAGGGTTAGGGTTAGGGTTAGGGTTAGGGTTAGGGTTAGGGTTAGGGTTAGGGTTAGGGTTAGGGTTAGGGTTAGGGTTAGGGTTAGGGTTAGGGTTAGGGTTAGGGTTAGGGTTAGGGTTAGGGTTAGGGTTAGGGTTAGGGTTAGGGTTAGGGTTAGGGTTAGGGTTAGGGTTAGGGTTAGGGTTAGGGTTAGGGTTAGGGTTAGGGTTAGGGTTAGGGTTAGGGTTAGGGTTAGGGTTAGGGTTAGGGTTAGGGTTAGGGTTAGGGTTAGGGTTAGGGTTAGGGTTAGGGTTAGGGTTAGGGTTAGGGTTAGGGTTAGGGTTAGGGTTAGGGTTAGGGTTAGGGTTAGGGTTAGGGTTAGGGTTAGGGTTAGGGTTAGGGTTAGGGTTAGGGTTAGGGTTAGGGTTAGGGTTAGGGTTAGGGTTAGGGTTAGGGTTAGGGTTAGGGTTAGGGTTAGGGTTAGGGTTAGGGTTAGGGTTAGGGTTAGGGTTAGGGTTAGGGTTAGGGTTAGGGTTAGGGTTAGGGTTAGGGTTAGGGTTAGGGTTAGGGTTAGGGTTAGGGTTAGGGTTAGGGTTAGGGTTAGGGTTAGGGTTAGGGTTAGGGTTAGGGTTAGGGTTAGGGTTAGGGTTAGGGTTAGGGTTAGGGTTAGGGTTAGGGTTAGGGTTAGGGTTAGGGTTAGGGTTAGGGTTAGGGTTAGGGTTAGGGTTAGGGTTAGGGTTAGGGTTAGGGTTAGGGTTAGGGTTAGGGTTAGGGTTAGGGTTAGGGTTAGGGTTAGGGTTAGGGTTAGGGTTAGGGTTAGGGTTAGGGTTAGGGTTAGGGTTAGGGTTAGGGTTAGGGTTAGGGTTAGGGTTAGGGTTAGGGTTAGGGTTAGGGTTAGGGTTAGGGTTAGGGTTAGGGTTAGGGTTAGGGTTAGGGTTAGGGTTAGGGTTAGGGTTAGGGTTAGGGTTAGGGTTAGGGTTAGGGTTAGGGTTAGGGTTAGGGTTAGGGTTAGGGTTAGGGTTAGGGTTAGGGTTAGGGTTAGGGTTAGGGTTAGGGTTAGGGTTAGGGTTAGGGTTAGGGTTAGGGTTAGGGTTAGGGTTAGGGTTAGGGTTAGGGTTAGGGTTAGGGTTAGGGTTAGGGTTAGGGTTAGGGTTAGGGTTAGGGTTAGGGTTAGGGTTAGGGTTAGGGTTAGGGTTAGGGTTAGGGTTAGGGTTAGGGTTAGGGTTAGGGTTAGGGTTAGGGTTAGGGTTAGGGTTAGGGTTAGGGTTAGGGTTAGGGTTAGGGTTAGGGTTAGGGTTAGGGTTAGGGTTAGGGTTAGGGTTAGGGTTAGGGTTAGGGTTAGGGTTAGGGTTAGGGTTAGGGTTAGGGTTAGGGTTAGGGTTAGGGTTAGGGTTAGGGTTAGGGTTAGGGTTAGGGTTAGGGTTAGGGTTAGGGTTAGGGTTAGGGTTAGGGTTAGGGTTAGGGTTAGGGTTAGGGTTAGGGTTAGGGTTAGGGTTAGGGTTAGGGTTAGGGTTAGGGTTAGGGTTAGGGTTAGGGTTAGGGTTAGGGTTAGGGTTAGGGTTAGGGTTAGGGTTAGGGTTAGGGTTAGGGTTAGGGTTAGGGTTAGGGTTAGGGTTAGGGTTAGGGTTAGGGTTAGGGTTAGGGTTAGGGTTAGGGTTAGGGTTAGGGTTAGGGTTAGGGTTAGGGTTAGGGTTAGGGTTAGGGTTAGGGTTAGGGTTAGGGTTAGGGTTAGGGTTAGGGTTAGGGTTAGGGTTAGGGTTAGGGTTAGGGTTAGGGTTAGGGTTAGGGTTAGGGTTAGGGTTAGGGTTAGGGTTAGGGTTAGGGTTAGGGTTAGGGTTAGGGTTAGGGTTAGGGTTAGGGTTAGGGTTAGGGTTAGGGTTAGGGTTAGGGTTAGGGTTAGGGTTAGGGTTAGGGTTAGGGTTAGGGTTAGGGTTAGGGTTAGGGTTAGGGTTAGGGTTAGGGTTAGGGTTAGGGTTAGGGTTAGGGTTAGGGTTAGGGTTAGGGTTAGGGTTAGGGTTAGGGTTAGGGTTAGGGTTAGGGTTAGGGTTAGGGTTAGGGTTAGGGTTAGGGTTAGGGTTAGGGTTAGGGTTAGGGTTAGGGTTAGGGTTAGGGTTAGGGTTAGGGTTAGGGTTAGGGTTAGGGTTAGGGTTAGGGTTAGGGTTAGGGTTAGGGTTAGGGTTAGGGTTAGGGTTAGGGTTAGGGTTAGGGTTAGGGTTAGGGTTAGGGTTAGGGTTAGGGTTAGGGTTAGGGTTAGGGTTAGGGTTAGGGTTAGGGTTAGGGTTAGGGTTAGGGTTAGGGTTAGGGTTAGGGTTAGGGTTAGGGTTAGGGTTAGGGTTAGGGTTAGGGTTAGGGTTAGGGTTAGGGTTAGGGTTAGGGTTAGGGTTAGGGTTAGGGTTAGGGTTAGGGTTAGGGTTAGGGTTAGGGTTAGGGTTAGGGTTAGGGTTAGGGTTAGGGTTAGGGTTAGGGTTAGGGTTAGGGTTAGGGTTAGGGTTAGGGTTAGGGTTAGGGTTAGGGTTAGGGTTAGGGTTAGGGTTAGGGTTAGGGTTAGGGTTAGGGTTAGGGTTAGGGTTAGGGTTAGGGTTAGGGTTAGGGTTAGGGTTAGGGTTAGGGTTAGGGTTAGGGTTAGGGTTAGGGTTAGGGTTAGGGTTAGGGTTAGGGTTAGGGTTAGGGTTAGGGTTAGGGTTAGGGTTAGGGTTAGGGTTAGGGTTAGGGTTAGGGTTAGGGTTAGGGTTAGGGTTAGGGTTAGGGTTAGGGTTAGGGTTAGGGTTAGGGTTAGGGTTAGGGTTAGGGTTAGGGTTAGGGTTAGGGTTAGGGTTAGGGTTAGGGTTAGGGTTAGGGTTAGGGTTAGGGTTAGGGTTAGGGTTAGGGTTAGGGTTAGGGTTAGGGTTAGGGTTAGGGTTAGGGTTAGGGTTAGGGTTAGGGTTAGGGTTAGGGTTAGGGTTAGGGTTAGGGTTAGGGTTAGGGTTAGGGTTAGGGTTAGGGTTAGGGTTAGGGTTAGGGTTAGGGTTAGGGTTAGGGTTAGGGTTAGGGTTAGGGTTAGGGTTAGGGTTAGGGTTAGGGTTAGGGTTAGGGTTAGGGTTAGGGTTAGGGTTAGGGTTAGGGTTAGGGTTAGGGTTAGGGTTAGGGTTAGGGTTAGGGTTAGGGTTAGGGTTAGGGTTAGGGTTAGGGTTAGGGTTAGGGTTAGGGTTAGGGTTAGGGTTAGGGTTAGGGTTAGGGTTAGGGTTAGGGTTAGGGTTAGGGTTAGGGTTAGGGTTAGGGTTAGGGTTAGGGTTAGGGTTAGGGTTAGGGTTAGGGTTAGGGTTAGGGTTAGGGTTAGGGTTAGGGTTAGGGTTAGGGTTAGGGTTAGGGTTAGGGTAGGGTTAGGGTTAGGGTTAGGGTTAGGGTTAGGGTTAGGGTTAGGGTTAGGGTTAGGGTTAGGGTTAGGGTTAGGGTTAGGGTTAGGGTTAGGGTTAGGGTTAGGGTTAGGGTTAGGGTTAGGGTTAGGGTTAGGGTTAGGTTAGGGTTAGGGTTAGGGTTAGGGTTAGGGTTAGGGTTAGGGTTAGGGTTTAGGGTTAGGGTTAGGTTAGGGTTAGGGTTAGGGTTAGGGTTAGGGTTAGGGTTAGGGTTAGGGTTAGGTTAGGGTTAGGGTTAGGGTTAGGGTTAGGGTTAGGGTTAGGGTTAGGGTTAGGGTTAGGGTTAGGGTTAGGGTTAGGGTTAGGGTTAGGGTTAGGGTTAGGGTTAGGGTTAGGGTTAGGGGTTAGGGTTAGGGTTAGGGTTAGGGTTAGGGTTAGGGTTAGGGTTAGGGTTAGGGTTAGGGTTAGGGTTAGGGTTAGGGTTAGGGTTAGGGTTAGGGTTAGGGTTAGGGTTAGGGTTAGGGTTAGGGTAGGGTTAGGGTTAGGGTTAGGGTTAGGGTTAGGGTTAGGGTTAGGGTTAGGGTGTAGGGTTAGGGTTAGGGTTAGGGTTAGGGTTAGGGTTAGGGTTAGGGTTAGGGTTAGGGTTAGGGTTAGGGTTAGGGTTAGGGTTAGGGGTTAGGGTTAGGGTTAGGGTTAGGGTTAGGGTAGGTTAGGGTTAGGGTTAGGGTTAGGGTTAGGGTTAGGGTTAGGGTTAGGGTTAGGGTTAGGGTTAGGGTTAGGGTTAGGGTTAGGGTTAGGGTTAGGGTTAGGTTAGGGTTAGGGTTAGGGTTAGGGTTAGGGGTTAGGGTTAGGGTGGTTAGGGTTAGGGTTAGGGTTAGGGTTAGGGTTAGGGGTTAGGG
>NC_084577.2:0-5000 GCF_033978685.3 Nerophis lumbriciformis
CTAACCCTAACCCTAACCCTAACCCTAACCCTAACCCTAACCCTAACCCTAACCCTAACCCTAACCCTAACCCTAACCCTAACCCTAACCCTAACCCTAACCCTAACCCTAACCCTAACCCTAACCCTAACCCTAACCCTAACCCTAACCCTAACCCTAACCCTAACCCTAACCCTAACCCTAACCCTAACCCTAACCCTAACCCTAACCCTAACCCTAACCCTAACCCTAACCCTAACCCTAACCCTAACCCTAACCCTAACCCTAACCCTAACCCTAACCCTAACCCTAACCCTAACCCTAACCCTAACCCTAACCCTAACCCTAACCCTAACCCTAACCCTAACCCTAACCCTAACCCTAACCCTAACCCTAACCCTAACCCTAACCCTAACCCTAACCCTAACCCTAACCCTAACCCTAACCCTAACCCTAACCCTAACCCTAACCCTAACCCTAACCCTAACCCTAACCCTAACCCTAACCCTAACCCTAACCCTAACCCTAACCCTAACCCTAACCCTAACCCTAACCCTAACCCTAACCCTAACCCTAACCCTAACCCTAACCCTAACCCTAACCCTAACCCTAACCCTAACCCTAACCCTAACCCTAACCCTAACCCTAACCCTAACCCTAACCCTAACCCTAACCCTAACCCTAACCCTAACCCTAACCCTAACCCTAACCCTAACCCTAACCCTAACCCTAACCCTAACCCTAACCCTAACCCTAACCCTAACCCTAACCCTAACCCTAACCCTAACCCTAACCCTAACCCTAACCCTAACCCTAACCCTAACCCTAACCCTAACCCTAACCCTAACCCTAACCCTAACCCTAACCCTAACCCTAACCCTAACCCTAACCCTAACCCTAACCCTAACCCTAACCCTAACCCTAACCCTAACCCTAACCCTAACCCTAACCCTAACCCTAACCCTAACCCTAACCCTAACCCTAACCCTAACCCTAACCCTAACCCTAACCCTAACCCTAACCCTAACCCTAACCCTAACCCTAACCCTAACCCTAACCCTAACCCTAACCCTAACCCTAACCCTAACCCTAACCCTAACCCTAACCCTAACCCTAACCCTAACCCTAACCCTAACCCTAACCCTAACCCTAACCCTAACCCTAACCCTAACCCTAACCCTAACCCTAACCCTAACCCTAACCCTAACCCTAACCCTAACCCTAACCCTAACCCTAACCCTAACCCTAACCCTAACCCTAACCCTAACCCTAACCCTAACCCTAACCCTAACCCTAACCCTAACCCTAACCCTAACCCTAACCCTAACCCTAACCCTAACCCTAACCCTAACCCTAACCCTAACCCTAACCCTAACCCTAACCCTAACCCTAACCCTAACCCTAACCCTAACCCTAACCCTAACCCTAACCCTAACCCTAACCCTAACCCTAACCCTAACCCTAACCCTAACCCTAACCCTAACCCTAACCCTAACCCTAACCCTAACCCTAACCCTAACCCTAACCCTAACCCTAACCCTAACCCTAACCCTAACCCTAACCCTAACCCTAACCCTAACCCTAACCCTAACCCTAACCCTAACCCTAACCCTAACCCTAACCCTAACCCTAACCCTAACCCTAACCCTAACCCTAACCCTAACCCTAACCCTAACCCTAACCCTAACCCTAACCCTAACCCTAACCCTAACCCTAACCCTAACCCTAACCCTAACCCTAACCCTAACCCTAACCCTAACCCTAACCCTAACCCTAACCCTAACCCTAACCCTAACCCTAACCCTAACCCTAACCCTAACCCTAACCCTAACCCTAACCCTAACCCTAACCCTAACCCTAACCCTAACCCTAACCCTAACCCTAACCCTAACCCTAACCCTAACCCTAACCCTAACCCTAACCCTAACCCTAACCCTAACCCTAACCCTAACCCTAACCCTAACCCTAACCCTAACCCTAACCCTAACCCTAACCCTAACCCTAACCCTAACCCTAACCCTAACCCTAACCCTAACCCTAACCCTAACCCTAACCCTAACCCTAACCCTAACCCTAACCCTAACCCTAACCCTAACCCTAACCCTAACCCTAACCCTAACCCTAACCCTAACCCTAACCCTAACCCTAACCCTAACCCTAACCCTAACCCTAACCCTAACCCTAACCCTAACCCTAACCCTAACCCTAACCCTAACCCTAACCCTAACCCTAACCCTAACCCTAACCCTAACCCTAACCCTAACCCTAACCCTAACCCTAACCCTAACCCTAACCCTAACCCTAACCCTAACCCTAACCCTAACCCTAACCCTAACCCTAACCCTAACCCTAACCCTAACCCTAACCCTAACCCTAACCCTAACCCTAACCCTAACCCTAACCCTAACCCTAACCCTAACCCTAACCCTAACCCTAACCCTAACCCTAACCCTAACCCTAACCCTAACCCTAACCCTAACCCTAACCCTAACCCTAACCCTAACCCTAACCCTAACCCTAACCCTAACCCTAACCCTAACCCTAACCCTAACCCTAACCCTAACCCTAACCCTAACCCTAACCCTAACCCTAACCCTAACCCTAACCCTAACCCTAACCCTAACCCTAACCCTAACCCTAACCCTAACCCTAACCCTAACCCTAACCCTAACCCTAACCCTAACCCTAACCCTAACCCTAACCCTAACCCTAACCCTAACCCTAACCCTAACCCTAACCCTAACCCTAACCCTAACCCTAACCCTAACCCTAACCCTAACCCTAACCCTAACCCTAACCCTAACCCTAACCCTAACCCTAACCCTAACCCTAACCCTAACCCTAACCCTAACCCTAACCCTAACCCTAACCCTAACCCTAACCCTAACCCTAACCCTAACCCTAACCCTAACCCTAACCCTAACCCTAACCCTAACCCTAACCCTAACCCTAACCCTAACCCTAACCCTAACCCTAACCCTAACCCTAACCCTAACCCTAACCCTAACCCTAACCCTAACCCTAACCCTAACCCTAACCCTAACCCTAACCCTAACCCTAACCCTAACCCTAACCCTAACCCTAACCCTAACCCTAACCCTAACCCTAACCCTAACCCTAACCCTAACCCTAACCCTAACCCTAACCCTAACCCTAACCCTAACCCTAACCCTAACCCTAACCCTAACCCTAACCCTAACCCTAACCCTAACCCTAACCCTAACCCTAACCCTAACCCTAACCCTAACCCTAACCCTAACCCTAACCCTAACCCTAACCCTAACCCTAACCCTAACCCTAACCCTAACCCTAACCCTAACCCTAACCCTAACCCTAACCCTAACCCTAACCCTAACCCTAACCCTAACCCTAACCCTAACCCTAACCCTAACCCTAACCCTAACCCTAACCCTAACCCTAACCCTAACCCTAACCCTAACCCTAACCCTAACCCTAACCCTAACCCTAACCCTAACCCTAACCCTAACCCTAACCCTAACCCTAACCCTAACCCTAACCCTAACCCTAACCCTAACCCTAACCCTAACCCTAACCCTAACCCTAACCCTAACCCTAACCCTAACCCTAACCCTAACCCTAACCCTAACCCTAACCCTAACCCTAACCCTAACCCTAACCCTAACCCTAACCCTAACCCTAACCCTAACCCTAACCCTAACCCTAACCCTAACCCTAACCCTAACCCTAACCCTAACCCTAACCCTAACCCTAACCCTAACCCTAACCCTAACCCTAACCCTAACCCTAACCCTAACCCTAACCCTAACCCTAACCCTAACCCTAACCCTAACCCTAACCCTAACCCTAACCCTAACCCTAACCCTAACCCTAACCCTAACCCTAACCCTAACCCTAACCCTAACCCTAACCCTAACCCTAACCCTAACCCTAACCCTAACCCTAACCCTAACCCTAACCCTAACCCTAACCCTAACCCTAACCCTAACCCTAACCCTAACCCTAACCCTAACCCTAACCCTAACCCTAACCCTAACCCTAACCCTAACCCTAACCCTAACCCTAACCCTAACCCTAACCCTAACCCTAACCCTAACCCTAACCCTAACCCTAACCCTAACCCTAACCCTAACCCTAACCCTAACCCTAACCCTAACCCTAACCCTAACCCTAACCCTAACCCTAACCCTAACCCTAACCCTAACCCTAACCCTAACCCTAACCCTAACCCTAACCCTAACCCTAACCCTAACCCTAACCCTAACCCTAACCCTAACCCTAACCCTAACCCTAACCCTAACCCTAACCCTAACCCTAACCCTAACCCTAACCCTAACCCTAACCCTAACCCTAACCCTAACCCTAACCCTAACCCTAACCCTAACCCTAACCCTAACCCTAACCCTAACCCTAACCCTAACCCTAACCCTAACCCTAACCCTAACCCTAACCCTAACCCTAACCCTAACCCTAACCCTAACCCTAACCCTAACCCTAACCCTAACCCTAACCCTAACCCTAACCCTAACCCTAACCCTAACCCTAACCCTAACCCTAACCCTAACCCTAACCCTAACCCTAACCCTAACCCTAACCCTAACCCTAACCCTAACCCTAACCCTAACCCTAACCCTAACCCTAACCCTAACCCTAACCCTAACCCTAACCCTAACCCTAACCCTAACCCTAACCCTAACCCTAACCCTAACCCTAACCCTAACCCTAACCCTAACCCTAACCCTAACCCTAACCCTAACCCTAACCCTAACCCTAACCCTAACCCTAACCCTAACCCTAACCCTAACCCTAACCCTAACCCTAACCCTAACCCTAACCCTAACCCTAACCCTAACCCTAACCCTAACCCTAACCCTAACCCTAACCCTAACCCTAACCCTAACCCTAACCCTAACCCTAACCCTAACCCTAACCCTAACCCTAACCCTAACCCTAACCCTAACCCTAACCCTAACCCTAACCCTAACCCTAACCCTAACCCTAACCCTAACCCTAACCCTAACCCTAACCCTAACCCTAACCCT